>NW_015539895.1:1311031-1324633 GCF_001515605.1 Sinocyclocheilus anshuiensis | reverse complement strand
AAGAGTGAGGCACAGTTGCCCCTATGTTCATGCATTATTAAGAAGGTGCACTTCTTCTCCCCACACCAAAATCCCTCCATTATTTATGCTGAAGGACTGAGTAGGATCCTAACAGGCATATAGGATTTCTTCATTTGTTGTGCAGGCTCTGTCCAATGAGGGAGGCTGGGAGTGGGTGGGAGCAAGTGAGCAGGCTATAAATAGATAGCTCTCTAGCTCTCTGACGCCATGTGGAGGCTGACACGGGATGCGCTCAGCATGCATAACAAGTAAAGGTAGCACCGAAGAATTATTGCGGCCAAACATAGCCCCGTGCTGCAGCTCACTGGCAGCCATTTGACAGACCTGCTCATTAAAAGGTGTAAAGCGGTCTGTGAGAGGGTCTAGCTGGTACTCAGCATTAATTTTATCCAAACATATCCAAACAACTGCTGCAGGAGATGCAGACTTCTTGGCTGAGCAATGAAGCCAGTATGAAGATGTTATGTAATGCAGCTAAAATGGGCGTCGGATACATCCTATGCCTCTAGGCAATGCTGAAATAACTGATTGGAGTGTGCATGAGTCAAACAATCTGCTAGCACACAACACAATGTTCTTAAATGATCCAAAACATATATTAGTAACTTAAATATGAAGTTACTAATATAACTCAAAGTATTACATTTGTAATCAGTTCAAAAGTTAAGTTAACAACAGATTCAGATGACTGCTGACTTCACCCCCGCATAATAAAAGAATCATGTTTTTTGTTTGATTTTAGAAAAGTAAAGACAGTATCTATACAATATTCACTCATATTGTTCAAGTAATATCATACTCAAAATTGGACATACAAAAATATGAGCACTGCACTGAGCAAGGCCATCAGCCATCACTGCCATGATGATATTCAGACCAACAACAAAAACTGCAGGTGTGATATTGCTTTCATACAAAATTCAATAAACAAGAAGTTAAGAATGAGTAGCTTGCCTTTCAGACAAAAATGGCTAATAGTTTTATATATTTCTTCCCTGCCAATGAAAACAGTTCCGATAGAAGCTAAAGAATCACTGCACGGACTAAAACTGGTCTAGCATCCACTCCCTTAATAATTTCAGTGCAGATATACATGTATTACGGATATGGCTACATAATAATTTTTTATTTATTTATTTTTCATTTTTCAAAGAATTTCTGATGTGTTACATTGCGTGTCACATTTAGTGATATTGAGCTAATTTTTGCAGTTAATATCCAGACATTTCAATAGGAATCCGAGCAAACTTGAATTTCATGTAAGAGTGATAGACTTCCCCACTCAGATTCTGCAACAGGTTCACATGGATTGGTCACATGGATTCTTCACATTGACCTACAGAAAGCTATTCGGTTTGAATGTAACTTCTATGTGAGCTGTGCTATATATATATATATATATATATATAGCTACACTATTGACAATAGACATTGAGCCTTTTTTTAACAAGAAATGTAAATTTTGCTAATGTGACTGCACCTTTACCTTAATTTGACTATACCTTTAACAATTCCACATCTATCACATATATTGTCCATGAACATGGACAAATGAACAACAACATTGAACAATAATTACTATACTAAATATCAACACTTATGGAATGCTTTTCATCCAAACAAATTTAAGGACTAGAACTACCTGCCATATGAAGATAGCATTGTGTTCCATTGTGTAATATATTATGCATGTATGCATCTTCAAAACGCATGTAAATATGTGGTTACATAATGAAACAATGCCTTCATCTTTCTCTTACGGAAGAGTTACAACCAACGCTCACAAAACATTCAATGCTCACCAGCCCAAAGCGATGCATTATTGATATTTTTGCTGCTATCTCTTTAAATGGGATTGGTCTGTGTTGTGTGCGTGTGCATGTGAGAGAGAGAGACAGCGAGTGGGAGGCAAGCTTTGTGTGGAGAAACAACGGGCTGTTATTTTAGGCTAGGGCATTAATTTGCTTGTTTAATATTTCCTTCTTTACACATGTGAAGTGATATTTTACGGGTTTGGTACTGAGAAAGGTTTACATCTCTATGGCAACATCGACATATCAAATTATCATCACCTCCGCAAGGAAATAACGGGCAGGGCTGCTGCTGCTGCCACTGGTATATTTATTTATTTTCCCTCATGCGTCCTGCAACGTTGTGGGAAACGCCATCGAGTCAGGGAGCGATATCTGATTTATGATGGATTAATGGTCGTGTGAGCTGCATATGAAAGAAAGGTAAGAGAATCTGTATTAATACAGTCGATTATTCTGTAATGTGATGCATGTTTTGATCCAGCTTAGATGGCGTTTGACGCAAAGGATTCAAGGAAAACCAGGATATCAGCGACTGGTAATAACAATTGTCCCCGGGGAACAAGCATTGATAGGAAGAGGATCAATAGTGCTGATCTGAAAAAAGGGGAAAGGAGAAGGAAACGAGAATGCAACAGTATTACTGCTCGGGTGAACGTGCATGTCTTTGGCTGTGTCTCAAAACCTAGTGTGCTGTCTACCTAGGCAGCATTTTTGTACATCATCGCATGCTGCACGCAACCATACACTGCAACAAATATTTTCTATTTTTTTTCTCTACTATTATTGACTTGTTTTCAAGTAAAACATCTAAACACATGTTAAACAAGATAAATGTAGCCTACTAATAAGAGTTTTTTTTTTCCGAGAATATATTTTGAATTCCCGTTGACAAACTTGGTTCACCTAAACCTCACTTACGTTTGTTAGAATTATGCTTAAAACAAGATATACTGTTTGAGAAAGGGGTAATTAAATCAACTTAATTCAAACTTTTCAAATAAATTGATATTGTTTTAACTGGAAAACGAGACAAAATTGCTGATTAATGAAGAACAATTCATGTGATACCCAGGTAGGCAGCTCACTAGGTTTTGAGACAGTCTTTGTCTCGCTTATGGGCTGCTGAATATTCCTCATGCACATGACGTCACTTGCCCGTCTTTCTGAGGTCGAGATACACACGATATCCTCCGCGTTTTGCGCGGTTGTCATGAAGTAACAGACAAATGTTTTGTTCGATTAACGGCAACGGCGTTTACACAACGCCACAAGGCCCTGTAGAGTGTTTGGTAATATTTAGACAACTGCATGATTTCACAATTGACGCCAAGGTTGCTCTCTGTGCAGTGTTATACGACGACAGGAATTTAAAGGGATAGTTCACCCCAAAATGTATAGTCTGTCATCATTTACTCATGTTCTCCAAACCTGTATTACTTTATGTGGATTTATTTATTTATTATTACTACTATTATTATTATTTTTTTGCATATGTTAAAAGTGAATTGAAAGTTTAGAGCAGGGGTGCCCATCTGTGCAGTGTTATACGACGACAGGAATTTAAAGGGATAGTTCACCCCAAAATGTATAGTCTGTCATCATTTACTCATGTTCTCCAAACCTGTATTACTTTATGTGGATTTATTTATTTATTATTACTACTATTATTATTATTTTTTTGCATATGTTAAAAGTGAATTGAAGGTTTAGAGCAGGGGTGCCCAAACTCAGTCCTGGAGGGCCGGTGTCCTGCAGAGCTCCAACCCCAATTAAACACACCTGAACCAGCTAATCAAGCTCTTATAGGCATACTAGAAACTTAACAGCAGGTGTGTTGAGGCAAGTTGGAGCTAAACTCTGCAGGACACTGGCCCTCCAGGACCGAGTTTGGGCACCCCTGGTTTAGAGCAACAAAATGGTGATTAAATGATGACAGAATATTTATTTTCAGGTGAACCGTCCTTTCCAGAGATGATGCTGAGAGATAAAGCTTCACTGAAAGCACATGCTCATGGCTGCAAATGAAGACACACCTCTCACTGTACAAGCTCAACTGTTGGGCTTGTAGGATTTCTTAAAAAGTCTAGCCAGGGATTGATCCTCCTAAGCTGTTTAGAAGTTTGGAAGACCCTTGGTGATTAGGCCTACTATTCTAATTTAAAAACATCAGTGAGTTAACGAGAGTTAGGCTATGTTTAGAAAAGCATACGATAATAATACTCTTACCATTACCGCTGTACATATTATTGTGCACTAAGTGTGCATATTTCCTGTATGCATACCTTGATGACCTACTGCATTTGCCAGTAATGAGCAGAATATAAACAGAGCTTACTGCACATAATACTGTATCCCACAATGCGCTTTACTTGACTTTCCATTTTTAGTGTGATTAATTGCATGATATCTGAAATAATATATCAGCATTATTGTCAATGCTTCTTTCTTGGCTTATTTAATTGTATTGCTAATGTTAAGATATTAAAAAAATAAATTTAAATAAGTGAAATTTTTTTATTTAACAACCGAACACTATGGCCTGAATTAAACATGCAATGCGATTAGGTCATGTGATCATACCAGTACACAAAATATTTATCATGCAGTAATTTCACTTACAATTAAGTAAAAATAGCAGGCTTTATACAGTTTATACTGCACATGATTCAATATGTAGTAAGCTGTTATTCCATTCGGAAAATTTCTAAATGACAGATGTTGCGTTTGGGAGCAAGAGAGAGAGAGAGAGAGAGAGAGAGAGAGAGAGAGATCTAATATGAGCACTTAAATCTGGCCTTTGCTCAGTATTCTTACATTTTAATTTTTTAAAATGTAAGATTTATTTTTAGCATTATTGCCTTTATTATATAGGACAGCAGAGACTTAACAGAAAACAGGGTGTGGGATCAAAAATTATCAGAAGCCAGGACTCAGGCTGCCTAAAGCAAAACGACGCCACATGTCGAACCGCTGTCCATAAGGCTATCGACTCTGACAACATTAAATTGGAGATCTGCATGAAACATCAGCAGCGACAGATCTCTCTCTATTGGTTTGTCAGGAATAAGACCAGCGATAGCTACAGCTGTAACTAATATCATGGGTGAAAGTGAGCATGTGTGGAGGCCCACTCAGTGTTGACAGCGTAGCGTTCACTATCCTCACTGAGAAAGTCTAGATTACACATCTTCACTTTCATACCGAGCATCCCCCTCTCTTCAGGTCAGTTGTTTGGGCAGTTCACACCCAGGACGATAACTATAAAGTTTTAATAATCATTCTAATTCCTTGAGAATAGAATTAGAGTAGCACAGCTATATAACGATAATGATATTGTTGAAATCTCTTTTAGAATATTTTTTCCAGCTGATGAATGTTAAAACCCTGACAGTAAGAATCCACCAGCTTTGAAGAGCTTGAGTATTTAAAGTGGTACTGTAGATGACATTGATGCAGCGTGTGCTTAAACAGAACACACTGTTGGTGTGGACGCTAAATAATTATCATAAAAGTTATTGTACTTGGTGTAATTGTGCCTTTAGCAGGTGGCTAGTTTATCAGTTTCTTACTAAGTCTGCTGTTTTCCAACCTATACAGTTGTGGCTTCCCACATGGAACACCTCAAGCTGTCTGAGATCAACCTAAAGTCTTCAGCTGGCACGTTGTGAACCTAATTAAGATGCTGTTTTGGAGACTGTACTTCATTCCTTATATATTTTTGTACGACTGCAGTCAGACACATGCTCTAAGGACCATTACATTAGCTAGCGGTGGCTCTTCCAGGAACAAAACAGACACCGGTGCAGATTTCATACTGTTGTCCCACTTCCAAACTTCCAAAGACTCGGTTCAACTTCATCTAACTTCCGAAACTTAATTTGAAATTCCACCGAGGAAGTCTCAGAAGTGCTTTTAAGCCACCTCTCGCTGAGAACACGACTAGATTGCAGGGTTGCTTTGAACATGCAAATCCCTCTCAAAGAGACCACTGCCAATCCTGTCCACTCCAAGGAGCTTCCACTATCCCATCTCCCCAGTTCCCTCTCGTCCCATCCCCCACTCTCATTGTGTGCCAAGCACCGCACATCTGTCCGTGGCAAAAGTGCCGGGGCTACATTCTCTGCTTGTTTGTTGTCATATGGCTTGTGTGTTTCGTCAGTAAATCCAAATAACATGGGTAAAGGCTGGGCCTGCAGGCAAACTGAAAAGGCTTGCAAAGTAGCAGAGGGGAGAACGGATTTACTCCATGCAAACACGCTGCCAACTGTTGGGGATATGCTCTGGAAAGTTTTTAGTGGTTTGCCCCGCGAGTGATACAGACCAGTTCCCTTGTATTCGAAAGCTTTAGCAAAATGACATGTTTTATAATGGCATGTTTGTAAAGGAAAGACTATCAGGCCAGACATCTCCATGAGTTTAGAACTGTATTGAACTATACTATGCAAAGTCCAACTATTCAAAGTCCATCATTTACTCATCCTCATGTTTTTGGAATTTGCATGACTTTCTTTCATCTGAAAAACACAAAAAAAGATGTTTGAAGAATGTTTTAGCTGTTTTTTGTTCATATGTGACCCTGGACCACAAAACCAGTCTTAAGTCGCTTGGGTATATTTTTAGCAATAGACAAAAAAAATATTGTATGGGTCAAAATTATCGTTTTTTCTTTTATGCCAAAAATCATTAGTATATTAAGTAAAGATCATGTTCCATGAAGATATTTAGTAAATTTCCTACCGGAAATATATCAAAACGTAATTTTTGATTAGTAATCTGCATTGCTAAGAACTTCATTTGGACAACTTTAAAGGAGATTTTCTCAGTATTTTTATTTTTTTGCACCCTCAGATTCCAGATTTTCAAATAGTTGTATCCCTGCCAAATATTGTCCTATCCTAACAAACCATACATCAATGGAAAGCTTATTTATTCAGAGAAATTTCGAGAAATTTACCCTTATGACTGGTTTTGTGGTCCAGGGTCACATATAATGAAAGTTGGTGGGACCCAATGTTTTCAAGCTCCAAAAAAGGACCTCATCGCCACATACTTTGGAAGACAATATAAACTGAAAAAAAAATTGGTGGTGAAACAGTTTTCACAAATAATAACAGAGAAATGACAGAAAGACTGAAATTTCTTGTAAAACATACTTCTGTAATCTTTGCTTTATTTACAACTTCGAAAAATAATTTTTATAGTGTAATATAAGGCATTAGCATGCGATACTAATTTGTAATGTTTATTTTGAATAGAGTACAAGGTTTTTTTCTTTCCGTTTTGGCCACGAACAGACAATAATCATCCTTAGAAAAGAAGGAAGTACTTAGACGTTTCTCCGAATTTGGGATTGACCCAATAGTCTTTATTTTGATGTCATTATAGATTTTTTTGCGAAGGTATTTAATATCCAGAGCTAAAAGCATGAGAATAAGCTAAACAAACAAGTTTAATCAGATATTTAGTTGATCTATTTGTAACCAAGTAGTTAATTTATCTTCTATAAGCTAATTCTAGCTATTCTAATCCTCTCAGCATGATTCAAAAAGAACTTCTGTATGTGTAGCACTTTTATTGGAATGGAAAAGTAGAAAGGTGCTCAGCATGCGGACACAATTTATAGCCAAGTGCTTCTAAAACATCCCCCCCCCCCAATTATTTAAGAGGTGTTTTTTTCCCTTCTGTATATCCAGATGAACTGCCTTGAACCCATCTGGACAGCAGCCATGCCCTTTCCATGTCTCGCATACACTGCTGCTTAACTGTGTTTCTGGAGGTTTTCCCCGGCTACTTCCCCTTTTCAAATTCTTCATGGGGGCAGCAGCTGAACTGATTTGTTCTAGTGTTGGATGTGAAGAGAAGAACCACACAGCTTCAGCATCTGAATTTTAAATGATTATTATTTGAATTTCAAATAGTCCTTAAGAATTTTAATGACAAGCAGCTACATATAGATATATATAAGCTGTTAACAGCCTTTATGTAATACGGTTTCGGTGTATAAAAACCCACTGACTGAAATATGAGAACACTATACACACACACACAGCAAGAGGTTATAGTTAGACTTTCGCACAGAGGGGTCACTGTGTCAGAGAACTGCTGATCAACATATATACTAGTAATTTTAACACAGATCTAATGTATGTAACACAGATCACATACTTCCTGTGTGAGTGAATCAGTTGTCTGATTATTGTGAAAATTCTAAATATTGTTGTTTTGGTAAAGAATATCACTATGGTATTGCGAGGTAAAACTATACTTTGACATATAGATCCCCACCCCAACATTGCACAATACTTTTTTTTTGCTGAAATAGAGGGTAAAGACAGCATATGGATGGGGCCTTGGCAAGCTGCCACCGCTTCTTTCTTGGCACATATCTCGGTACAGAAAGATCCCATCAAGCCCAGTTCAAAATATGTCAGCTAGCTTTTTTTTATATCACTTGTCGCTCTCCACTCAAACATTTGCTGCACATGGTTTGACATCACATCTCTGGCCCAATGAGTGTTGATTTGCCCCAGTGCAAAGGACCACTAGCCCTTTCTGTGCCAACTTATTGAATGGTTCTGATTTATATTAAGAACTCTCGACTGCATTGCCCACACAACTGACACATCTTGGTTGGCCAAAGCGCTCATCTGCAGTGCAGAAGTGTAGCTGAAGGCATTCTGATGTGCTTCATCAGGCAGTTCAGTTGCTCTCCTTGGTGCTGAAGTTGCACTAACAGGTCCTTTTCTCTCTCTCTCTTTCTGTTTCCTTCGCTCCCTTTCCACTAGCTGCATTTTTCCATTTGTTTTTTTTCTTTATACGTCATATAGTTGTCTGCTATTTGAGTTACTTATAGTTCCCCTTAATATTGGGTGCTATATTTGTCTGCATGCCATTTTTTCTCTCTGTATACTACCATTTAAGATGAAGTCATTTGTGTTTTAATACAGTGTTTCCAAAGCTTTTTTGTTTTGTGTACCCCTACATTCCCATCAATAAGGCCCAAACACCCCTTCATCAATATCAAACCTTTAGCATTGTTATTAATCTTACTAAAATTGCTATTAAATATGCACATATATTCTGAGAGTCATTCACACAAATTAACCAACTCAAAATGTACACATTTTGTTTTCTTTTTCTTTTGTGACTGGGTATGTTTATACATAAACCCAAGTAATAATACAAAAAAATCTAACAATATGAAATATAAATTCATTGTCTCTTTTACTTACTTAGTGGAGAAGAGGAGAGAAGTTTCCACAGCTTAGCAGAGCTGCACACACTTATATGTGACCAAAAACAAAAAAAGGGATAAGAACATGTTTGTTTGGAAACCAGTTACATTTTTAAAGTTAAATTTGTATTTAAATTTTAAGAATGAAATAATTTACCTGTTGAGAGTGTGTTGACAGTCTGTGTAGTTGGATCACTGAGCTCCAGAAAATCAGTAATGAGGTGCTTTGACAGTTACAGATTTGAAAAACAAAAGGGCAGGAATAAAGAACCCTAAACTCTAACACAAAGAACCATTTCAGCATGAAAGGGTTCTTCAGAATCCTATGGTTCTAAATAAAACCATTACTGCATGTAAATAACCTTCAAAGAACCATCTTTTTTTTAGAGTGTAGCAGTTACTGTACTTCTCTGTTTATCAGATGTAATCTTAGAAAGCTCCACCTCTAGAAATGTGTGGGTAGAAATGGGGTTTGTGGTCTGCTCTTTAGTGTTTGGTTGCCTAGGGAAACAAATTAGATGTACTTTTCCCCCACTAGTTTTCAAAAGCTGTAAAATGAGTTGTGAATTTGCATAGTTTTTACCTAGATTGTGTTTCTCCTGTGAAAGTCTAGTGGTCATTCAGTCAAAACACTCTCATACAAAATCAACATTTTTGCTTTTCTTTATGTAAATCCATCTCATTTGCTTTTAACCATTTTACATTCAAAATATCTATAGGCTGTTTATAGTATAAGTGTTTGAGCTGCGGAGATAGGCACGGCAGGGCTTATTGAGAAAAATGTCTGAAAGCAAGCTACACTCATTGACATTTTACACTTGAAGCATTAGTGCACAGAGCACGCACACCTGCATGGAGGTTTTAAGGTGGACCAGAGTGTTGAAAAGGCGGCTCTGTTTCAGAGTATATTCTTCTGTCACTTTCTACAACGTCCGTTCTCAGAACAATTCTCAGTCCTGTTTTGTTATTTTATCACTGCTTCTGTTTCACTTACTGTTCATTCTTTTTCTTTGTTCATTTCACTCACTCTCAGTGCATACAATGAACTGATGATCTGACTATATTGTAAATAATAAATTAGCCTGAGAGTGCGTGAGTGAACACCTGCATTGATGGGTGAAATACAGTAAAGGAGTTGACGCATATGCTATGTCATGCATCTCCTGAGCTCACTATCAAGGCGTGTATCAAAGATAAAATTTCTAGGTTTGTTCACATTGTTGTTTTGGTAAAGAATATCACTATGGTATTGCGAGGTAAAACTATACTTTGACATATAGATCCCCACCCCAACATTGCACAATACTTTTTTTTTGCTGAAATAGAGGGTAAAGACAGCATATGGATGGGGCCTTGGCAAGCTGCCACCGCTTCTTTCTTGGCACATATCTCGGTACAGAAAGATCCCATCAAGCCCAGTTCAAAATATGTCAGCTAGCTTTTTTTTATATCACTTGTCGCTCTCCACTCAAACATTTGCTGCACATGGTTTGACATCACATCTCTGGCCCAATGAGTGTTGATTTGCCCCAGTGCAAAGGACCACTAGCCCTTTCTGTGCCAACTTATTGAATGGTTCTGATTTATATTAAGAACTCTCGACTGCATTGCCCACACAACTGACACATCTTGGTTGGCCAAAGCGCTCATCTGCAGTGCAGAAGTGTAGCTGAAGGCATTCTGATGTGCTTCATCAGGCAGTTCAGTTGCTCTCCTTGGTGCTGAAGTTGCACTAACAGGTCCTTTTCTCTCTCTCTCTTTCTGTTTCCTTCGCTCCCTTTCCACTAGCTGCATTTTTCCATTTGTTTTTTTTCTTTATACGTCATATAGTTGTCTGCTATTTGAGTTACTTATAGTACCTCTTAATATTGGGTGCTATATTTGTCTGCATGCCATTTTTTCTCTCTGTATACTACCATTTAAGATGAAGTCATTTGTGTTTTAATACAGTGTTTCCAAAGCTTTTTTGTTTTGTGTACCCCTACATTCCCATCAATAAGGCCCAAACACCCCTTCATCAATATCAAACCTTTAGCATTGTTATTAATCTTACTAAAATTGCTATTAAATATGCACATATATTCTGAGAGTCATTCACACAAATTAACCAACTCAAAATGTACACATTTTGTTTTCTTTTTCTTTTGTGACTGGGTATGTTTATACATAAACCCAAGTAATAATACAAAAAAATCTAACAATATGAAATATAAATTCATTGTCTCTTTTACTTACTTAGTGGAGAAGAGGAGAGAAGTTTCCACAGCTTAGCAGAGCTGCACACACTTATATGTGACCAAAAACAAAAAAAGGGATAAGAACATGTTTGTTTGGAAACCAGTTACATTTTTAAAGTTAAATTTGTATTTAAATTTTAAGAATGAAATAATTTACCTGTTGAGAGTGTGTTGACAGTCTGTGTAGTTGGATCACTGAGCTCCAGAAAATCAGTAATGAGGTGCTTTGACAGTTACAGATTTGAAAAACAAAAGGGCAGGAATAAAGAACCCTAAACTCTAACACAAAGAACCATTTCAGCATGAAAGGGTTCTTCAGAATCCTATGGTTCTAAATAAAACCATTACTGCATGTAAATAACCTTCAAAGAACCATCTTTTTTTTAGAGTGTAGCAGTTACTGTACTTCTCTGTTTATCAGATGTAATCTTAGAAAGCTCCACCTCTAGAAATGTGTGGGTAGAAATGGGGTTTGTGGTCTGCTCTTTAGTGTTTGGTTGCCTAGGGAAACAAATTAGATGTACTTTTCCCCCACTAGTTTTCAAAAGCTGTAAAATGAGTTGTGAATTTGCATAGTTTTTACCTAGATTGTGTTTCTCCTGTGAAAGTCTAGTGGTCATTCAGTCAAAACACTCTCATACAAAATCAACATTTTTGCTTTTCTTTATGTAAATCCATCTCATTTGCTTTTAACCATTTTACATTCAAAATATCTATAGGCTGTTTATAGTATAAGTGTTTGAGCTGCGGAGATAGGCACGGCAGGGCTTATTGAGAAAAATGTCTGAAAGCAAGCTACACTCATTGACATTTTACACTTGAAGCATTAGTGCACAGAGCACGCACACCTGCATGGAGGTTTTAAGGTGGACCAGAGTGTTGAAAAGGCGGCTCTGTTTCAGAGTATATTCTTCTGTCACTTTCTACAACGTCCGTTCTCAGAACAATTCTCAGTCCTGTTTTGTTATTTTATCACTGCTTCTGTTTCACTTACTGTTCATTCTTTTTCTTTGTTCATTTCACTCACTCTCAGTGCATACAATGAACTGATGATCTGACTATATTGTAAATAATAAATTAGCCTGAGAGTGCGTGAGTGAACACCTGCATTGATGGGTGAAATACAGTAAAGGAGTTGACGCATATGCTATGTCATGCATCTCCTGAGCTCACTATCAAGGCGTGTATCAAAGATAAAATTTCTAGGTTTGTTCACTCTTTCCATACCGACATTTACTATCAGTGTCTGTAGACAAAAACTGCTAATGTCATTGTTCTTACTATGGCAATCGATGTAGATATATCAGATATTGAACAAACGGATCCAATTACTTGCTAAATAACAGCGAGTAGCCAGTCAGTCTTAAAGATCGGATTTGAAACACAAATCTAATTTGTTCAGCGTTAACCAAACCTTTGAATCTACGTCTACTGTTACAAATATTAGGCTATAGTGGGGCTAAAAATCCCTCTTAAGCCTTTACAAAATGTGTGAAAAATAGTAGAAGTTGTTTTGATGAAAAATTATGTAAATATAAATGCAGCTAAAGTGCTTTTTGCTAAAAGTGTAAAAAGAAAAGTGATTACCAAACTAACAGTGTTTTTGCCTGTTTTTGACTTTTCTTTGTCTTGTCTTTTGGCATTCAGCCCTAAAAACAAAAATGATAGAAACCTTGGGAAAATGTAACATTTACTGAAAGACAGAAACATGAATAATAATATTTTGCTAAAAATATTTATCTATGAAATGGATAGCCGCTGAAATTGTTGGCAGGGCAAGTATAAATCTGTCATTGGAAAAAACTGTTATTATTAAGCCCTGCCATAGAAATGAACACTTTCTTATGAGCTGTGATCACATTTATGGATAGTGCGAATTTTTTTTAATCATAATAATATATTTTTAAATATCACTGTCGAGACATGTTATGATTCAACTCTGGTCTATTCACAGGCTTCCAATGCTGAATATGTCCACTCCCAGTGACCTCAAGTCTCCCTGCGTGACTCGGAACGGCATGGTCAAGCTGTCCCCCCAGCCCAACGGCCTCGGTTCGGCCAGCATTACTAAAGGCACTCCAGCTGCCAAGAATCGCCTGTGCCAGTCGTCCTCCGTGCCCACCATCTTGCCTCCCCCTAGCCTTCCCTATCACCTAGAGCCCCTGCCCACAGCGGCCTCACTGCTGGGCCCTGACCTGGACACGAGCCCCGTGACTGCCATCAAACCTCCCCTCCGGCAATTTCCCAAGCCCCTGCTGGAGAGACAACTGGTGCTGGACGAGAAGGTGCTGAACTG
>NW_015539895.1:1309095-1310902 GCF_001515605.1 Sinocyclocheilus anshuiensis | reverse complement strand
CTGAACCGGCTCTTATGGTACTTCACCACGGCAGAAAAGTGCATTCTAGCCCAGGTGTGCAAGACGTGGCGGAAAGTGCTCTACCAGCCCAAGTTCTGGGAAGGTGTGACGCCCATTCTACATGCCAAGGAGCTCTACACTATCCTGCCCAATGGGGAGAAGGAGTTTGTCAGCCTGCAGGCTTTTGCTCTCAGAGGCTTCCAGTCCTTCTGTCTGGTGGGGGTCTCTGATTTGGACATTTGTGAGTTCATTGACAACTATCCATTGTCAAAGAAGGGAGTCAAGTCTGTCAGTCTAAAGAGGTCGACTATAACGGATGCGGGACTTGAGGTAATTATCAAGCAATTCAGATATCATTTGAATGCAAAAAAAACGTGTATAATGTGTAATGGTCAAAATCTATCAACAGGTAGAGATTTATACCAAAAGTATATACAAAATAAATAAATAATACACTGCAAACTGCTTCCAATAAAATAATGCCAAGCTTATTGTGTTATGAATATTCTAACATTTTGCTTTGCAATAGTCAGATTTTGTGTTTAAATTCAATAAAATGAATTTACATTTAATGTACTCTTTTTACATTTCTGGGGTTCTCAGAAACATAAGTCCTCGTAGATGATAAACTTCAATAGTGGTAAATGAAAACTACAACAAATATAATTTTTATGTTCAAATTTGTTCCAATAGCAAAGGGAAAAAAATCAACGATAGCATTTCTATAATTTTACAAAAGAGGGAAAGACATTGAGAGATTGATTGTTTGGTCAGAAAAGAAAATGTCAAAGTTGCCATCGTTCCCTCAGCCATTGTATTAGAAAAACATCTTGTGTTCTGTGATTTAGGGTACTATAACATTAGGTAGGTATAGTTATAAAATGCACATTCCATTTTTAAAAAATGAAAATATAAATAAACTGTGGAAACATGTCAACACAGTCTGTGAAAGAGGTCCATTTGTAAAGTATTTACTTCTAAATTACTGATTAATTATGAAAAGTTCATGTAGTATTTCAAACATGAGTTGAACCATGATTACTCTTAAAAATTAATCCTTAGAATTTAAGATCTCCATCATTTACCACCCACCCCTAAGTATGATTAAATAATTAGCTGGATGGTAATTTGGTCGGAACATCTTGCATACATGGTTAGAAACAATTGTGTTTTGCAAGAACATGCAGCAATGATCACACTCATCACACTTGTCTCTATGCTGTTGCTATTCTAGGACTGGGCTTTTGTTGCCATGGTGAACTCTCAAATTGTTTGTGACGGCATCCAAGCTTTTTCCCCTCAGATATGCAAACCAGCATGTGCAGTGATAGAGGCTGTGGAGTTTCTTCTGTCCGAGAGAGGACTGTGCACCTCGGGCTTGTTTGTGAATTATATAGGGCAGGGCAGATATCACAGCACAACGCTTGGATCATGACCAAGTACTCAATAAGAGAGCAGACTCCTGCCTTCAAGAGTTGTTTTTCTTGCTGAAATTAGCTCGTTCATTTGCATTTTGTCTTAGCCATTGGTCCCTTCATTATAAATATAAGATGTCCCTGGCCTGAAACCTTTAAGTGATTAAAAACAGAAAATCTGCACATTGTTCCCTTTTTTTTTTGGCTCAGTAACTAGGTCAGTGGGGTCACACAATCCATTAGTTGCGGACAATCTAAATGCAAACATTTGTTGTTAATCCCAAAGAATTGGCTTAAATATTCAGATGTACATTAATTGGGCCACACACTGGAAATATATATTATATATATATATATATATATATATATATTTGGACCATCTTTAATAACCT
>NW_015539895.1:1306782-1308523 GCF_001515605.1 Sinocyclocheilus anshuiensis | reverse complement strand
CAAGTTCAGTTGAACTATACTAGTAACAACAGAACTTGCGACCATAGTTGCTTTTGGGAAATGCACCCCTGGTTAGGAATTAGCCTAGTATTAGAAAATATAAAATAATCCGCAGTTTCTTTAAGACAAATGATTGGAAGTGCTTTAGATACCAATCTGTATTATTATTATTATTATTATTATTATTATTATTATTTCCATTTTGTCTAGTTTTATAAATTAAAGAATGTGGCATTGAAGAAATGTTAAAGGCTATATTGACAGCATTTGTAGCATACTGTTGATTACCACAGGAAATAATTTTGACATTTAATAATTATGTCCTTCATTCATTTAAAAAGAAGCCGAAATCGCATGCAAAATATAGTAACTACACATCTGGCCAAACAGACACATGACTGAAATCGGGTCTCTTGAATTATAATCTGTTCTGTGACATAAGGACTTGGCTCAACTAACAGTAAACAACACGTGCGCTGTATGTTACTCACCTGTGATATTGTACAGTAATAGTGGGTGTCCACCAGGTTATTTCCATCCTTTCCACTTTTCTCAATAATTCCAAGTCTTGAGTTTTGTTGTTGTTGTAGAGTGGGTATTGGAGTGTAAAAATAGTTGAGACTAGGGATGCGCCGATCCGATATTCATATCGGGTATCGGCTCCGATACTGCCATTTTTTTGTCGGATCGGGTATCGGTCAGAGAGGGCCGATCCATATCCGAGATTGTGCGTATTATTTTGTGTTACTTCTGAAGCCATACGATAGCTTAACAGGTTACTCCACCCCAAAATGAAAATTTTGTCATTAATCACTTACCACCATGTCGTTCCCAACCCGTAAAAGCTTAGTTCGTCTTCGGAACACAATTGAAGATATTTTGGAAGAAAACCGGGAGGCTTGTGATTGTCCCATTGACTGCCAAGTAAATTACACTGTCAAGGTCCAGAAAAGTATGAAAGACATCATCAGAATAGTCCATCTGCCATCAGTGGTTCAACTTTTCTCTGCTGTGGCTGTCAGTCATTCGTTCAGCCTTTAAACCCTGGTCGCATTCGGTTACGACAGTCAGCTCAGTAAAGCTCTCTCCAAGATCATTCTGTGTTCCCATTATTATACTTGATTTGTAAATAAATGTCTATGATTTTGCAAAAAGGACTTTATCTTCTTGCCGGAGTTTAATGTTGTTTTGTTACTTGCTACCGGGTGTCTGTGAGAAAAAAACACGGGCGTAGAAAAGACTATAAATAGTTTTTAACGTGCACAGTAACTGACATTTTAAACTGTTAAAAGAAAGGCTCAATAACTGTTGCACAGATATAATACACAACGTATCAATTTCTCTTCCCTTTGTGCTTTGCACTTTTTAATGCAAAGTGCTGTGCTGTGACTCCGTGTTGCGCATCATTCTGCACACCGGATGCACATACTGTAAGCGCTTCGTGCTGCACTGTATTTGTTTTGTCCCATCGAATCTATAATATGTTCTTGCCTTATTAAAAAATATGCTATACATTTAAAAGAAATGTATTTTAATTTTATAATATATACTTATATATAAATACATTCATGAATGTTTTTCATTAATGGATTTTATAATACAAATAGCAATGTGTAACATTTTACCATATTTAGTGCAACACTTTTATTTGTTCCCCACAAAATATTGTTTTTTCACTAAATGTTTGGATTTCTAAAATTATTGTGCACTGATTTTTCTAGAATAACTTTTGCTGCCGAAT
>NW_015539895.1:1304289-1306615 GCF_001515605.1 Sinocyclocheilus anshuiensis | reverse complement strand
ATTTGGAAAGAATGATTATCAGTTCCACACACAGAGATATATAAATTCTACATTTATTTAAATGAAAAAAAAAAAAACTTCACTGGTATCGGATCGGTATTGGTATCGACCAATACTGAACCCTAGGTATCGGAATCGGTATCGGAGGTGAAAAAGGCGGATCGGAGCATCCCTAGTTGAGACCGAACACTGTTAGCATCTGCAACATCGAGATAAAACCGTGGTCGTTCACAACGGCGTTGAATAATTTCAAAAATTATTCGCCGAATAATTTTCTATGTCTATTCCGAACTTTGCAAAAGTTTGTATACTTGCTGTTTTGTCTGCAACTGACAACAAGCAGATGTCATACATCTGCTACAATGCGCAGCTGTTTCAAAATTAAACTCAGAATCGATTCTGAATTTTGGTTTGACTGAACTTTGGTTAAAAGGGCTTTTCACACTGCGCTTAACCCCAGGTTATCGTCGTTCTCTGCTTTTAACCCCAGCTAAAGGAACGTTTCACACATGTAAATTGCACTGCTTTTTAACCGGGGTTATGAAACCCAGCTCTGGAGCTTTACCATTACGTAAACAGGTCGCATTTGCGCAAATATGCAAATAAGAACGTTAACCTGGGGTTTAGGACTGTACAGTGTGAAACGTCAGTTTATGAATACCTAGGATTAATTGTTAACCCCGGCTAATTGTGAAATGTGAAACAAGAAACCCCAGAATTCCTTTACCCGGGATTTACAATGACCCAGGTTTAATTATTTCAAGTGTGAAAAGCCCTAAAGAAAGAATACTGACACAGAAGAACCTTTCCGTTCTGCTCTGTACTGTGCATTAAGCAAAAATTTTCACTGAAATCACAAACATAAATATGTCATCTCTTATGTATATAAGTAGCTAGTAGAAGTAAAAGGTAAAAAAAGCAAGCCAACGGATTTATGATTTCTATATGCTTTTCCCTTTACGCTTAACCATGGTTTAATATTTTCAGTGATTAAGTTGGATTTATAACATACATCTGATAACTATACCCAGATAGCACACATATGTCTGCAAGATGTCTGTTAAAGATCACTTCATCTGGAAAGCATCTGCTGTGTACAAACATCTGATAAACGTCTTTAAGATGTCAGTTTTACATACATTCTGAATCATAAACATCTTAAAGATATTTTCTAAACATCGATTTGACATCTGATAGGAAACGTCCTATAGATGTATTCCAGATGAGCACACTCTAAAAAATACATCTTGCAGATGTAAATGTAGACGTCAGATAGACATTTCCATGATATACGTGTGCTATCAGTGTAATGCATTTTGACACATTCTAGATATATCTGAATACTGTATGACAGCAGTCTCAGTCATTATAATGTTCTATGAACAAATTTCACCACTGAGAAATTATCTGTATTTGTTTTATTACGTTGTAAAAAAAAAAACATGCAACGTTTTTGGGAAAGCTATTTTATGGTGAAAACAAAAAATAGCCATTAGAGATTGTTGTGTATAAGTTCAAAGTCCTCCCTGCAACATTCCAACAATGTTAGGAATTGATTTACAAAGAAATAACTAAGTGGGAACCATATGCTAACATTATGGGAATGTTCTGGGTTTTCAAACTTTTTCTGGAGCCTCTCAAGCACTGCACATTTTAGATGTTTCCTTTATTTAATACAGTTGAATTAACTCATCAGCTGTTTAGTAGATTACTCCATTACCGGAGCTAGGTCTGTCCAATAAGGGAGACATGCACAATGTGCATTGCCAAGGAGGCTATAGGAACTGTTTGAAAACCCCTGCTGCAGCATAATGCTCTGAATGTTCATTAAAGGGTTAGTTCACCCAAAAATGCAAATTAGCCCATAAATTACTCACCCTCAAGTCATCCTAGGTGTATATTACTTTCTTCTTTCAGACGAATCCAGTCAGAGTTATATTAAAAATTGTCTTTGATCTTTCAAGCTGTTTCATGGCACTCAGCGGGTGTTGCATTGCTTCAGTCCAAAAGCACTTAATTAAAATGTGCCCATCCATAAAAAAAAGTGTCTCACACGGCTCCGGGGGGTGAACAAAGGCCTTCTGTAGCGAATCGATGCGTTTTTGTAAGAAAAATATCCATATTCAAAACGTAATAATCACTTTAATGTAGCTTGCGCTCACTGTTGTACGCTGGAAGCAGTTCCGGGCGGATGACGTCTGAGGTCAGTGCTGCGCATGCACCGGCGAGTCTCGTGAAAACAAACGTTTGTTAACAGAAGCAAAGGAAGCAAATTTTCCTTACTTTAGCAAAGGAAAACCAGTCTCCTCTTGGCTTATATCGAAAT
>NW_015539895.1:1279129-1304257 GCF_001515605.1 Sinocyclocheilus anshuiensis | reverse complement strand
CAATTAAAGACGTAATCAAACAGACGATGAACACTATTAACAGCAATTATTATATGATGCAATCAAACTTATAGAAAAATTTGGTAGTTCTGTATGTTGTGTCAGGGCAGTCAACAGTGAGCGCAAGCTACATTAAAGTGATTATTACATTTTGAATATGGATATTTTTCTTACAAAAACGCATCGATTCGCTACAGAAGGCCTTTGTTCACCCCCCGGAGCCGTGTGAGACACTTTTTTTTATGGATGGGCACATTTTAATTAAGTGCTTTTGGACTGATGCATGCAACACCCGCTGAGTGCCATTAAACAGCTTGAAAGATCAAAGACAATTTTTAATATAACTCCGACTGGATTCGTCTGAAAGAAGAAAGTCATATACACCTAGGATGACTTGAGGGTGAGTAATTTATGGGCTAATTTTCATTTTTGGGTGAACTAACCCTTTAAGCTTTGAACAACTTGCACTGCACTAGAAGCACATTTGCAGTTGTGTAACATTGCTTCTCCGTCCTGAACTCTTCAGGTGATGCTGGAACAGATGCAAGGTCTGATGCACCTTGAACTCTCCGGCTGCAATGATTTCACAGAAGCCGGCATGTGGTCCAGCCTGAATGCACGGCTTACCTCTCTCAGTGTCAGCGACTGCATCAACGTGGCAGATGACGCCATCGCCGCCATTTCTCAGCTTCTTCCCAACCTATCGGAGCTCAGCCTGCAGGCCTATCACGTGACCGACACGGCCATGGCCTACTTCACCGCCAAGCAAGGCTACACCACCCACACGCTGCGTCTGAACTCCTGCTGGGAGATCACCAACCATGGCGTAGTTAACATGGTGCACAGCCTGCCAAACCTCACCTCCCTCAGCCTGTCAGGCTGCTCGAAGATCACAGACGATGGCGTGGAATTGGTTGCCGAGAATCTGAGGAAGCTCCGGAGTCTGGATCTGTCCTGGTGCCCCCGCATCACTGACATGGCCCTGGAGTATATCGCCTGTGACCTTCACAAGCTGGAAGAGCTGGTTCTGGACCGGTGAGTGTGCTGAGTTTACAGTACGGAATGTAAAGTAAATCTTGCTGATATTTCCTCTTACAGAGCCTCATTGGGACTAAATGTTGTGATCAAATGTAATAATGTAATAAACCAATATATCAGTTCACTAGCTGATATTTGGGTTTTGAAAGTAATATATATATATAAAACACGCTGATTCATTTAGGAACAAAACAACCCTTTCAGGAATCAAACTATGTTGCTGCCTTTGCAACTAAACAGCAAAAATAGATAAAGTAGCTGCCAATATTGTGTCTAAAATGTAAGTTACTCAATATAAACGTCTTGTTTATTGAACTGTTGTATAACAACATTCGCAGTCATGCTGTATGGGTGTGGGTCATTTTAGAATGCTAGTTCCTATCACTATTTGCCGTTGTTATTAGAATTTGTTTTTACACAAATAGAAGAATAAGCTAGACCAACACAAACTGATGTGTTTCTACAGTTTTTTGCCTGTTCGATAAGAAAAGAGATAGTGAGCCATTCTGACAAGTGTTTTCATTGTAACATTATGGTTAAAAGTGTTTATTGATATAAAATGCCCACTTACGGTTTTAAGGAACCACGACAGAACAGTTAAATAATATTTAAAATACTTGTTCTATAACAATGTCCATTTAAAACAAAAATAGGAAAAAGAGTCAGACTTACAAATAACAGAGGAAGACAGGACAGATATATGTGTTATACATGCAAAAACTACAAACTCAAGATCTTGGAGAGAGTTTGGATGGAAAAATGTAATAAGGTTCTTCATAACTCCTAAACTGTCAGCACTACGTACAGGTACAGAAAGGCTGGGCTCTTGTTGGAGACAATGTGGAACCTCAATGGCTAATCACTTTCGCATTTTTTGGGCCTGTCCAAAAATACAAGCTTACTGGTACGAAATAGCAGATGAAATTAAAAAGATAATTAGAGAAAAGTTTGACTATTCATTCATTATATTATACCTAGGGAAAATACCAAAAACTATCCCAGTCAATGATAGATACTTAACACAAATACTTTTAGCAAGTAGCAGGAAAGCCATAACTTGTAAATGGTTGCAGGTTGATCCTCCAGCAAGGGCCCAATGGATAAGAATTGTAAATGAGATATACTGTATGGAGAGACTCACATTTAGTTTAAGACTTAATTTAGAAAAAATTTATAAGTATTGGGAAAATGGGAAAAAAATGGATATATGCCATTGCAGATAATGTGTGATACTGTGCAGCAAAAATGTATTGTGATTTGATGTTGTAACTCCTATGATAACCGCTCTGTTTCTTGTTTTCAATTTAAAAAAAAGTAAAAAAAAAAAAAAATGTCCATTGAGTGAGTGCTATGATACAGTGATGCTATCTGATGGTTATAATACCATGATATTTTGATACATTATGGAAAGAATGATTATCACAATCATATTGTGTGCCTATAGATGGCAAAGTCCGGAAGTAAAATGACTGTTCTTTATATGTCTGTATTCAGGTGTGTGCGGATCACAGATACAGGCCTGGGTTACTTATCTACCATGTCAACTCTGAGAAGTCTCTACCTGCGCTGGTGCTGTCAGGTAAGTGTCTGTGCAACTGTCTCAGTCAGCTTAATGGGATAGTCTTATTATGATAATAAAGTTATGGGTATATATAAGTTATCAGTTAACTATTTTATTAATCACAATTAGGTTAACATTTATATATTAGATAATTTATAGCATGTCACATCACCAAAACTGCTTGAAATTTCATGTCAGCTCCCCCGTGTGGTTTTAGGTGCAAGACTTTGGGTTACAGCATCTATATGGCATGAGGAGTCTTCGTCTTCTCTCTCTAGCAGGTAAAAACACTCTGAAAGTGCCGATACTGCAGGATGCACTGATAAAGTCCTGATAAAGTACTATAATGAAATAACACTGTATGTTTGGAAATAGATTGTTTCTATGAATACCTGAGCTTAATCATGTTATGGAAGAAAGCTCAGTTAATCCCTCAAAAATTACATTTGCAGATCAGAAATATCTGCCTGTTCTATCAGTAGCTGTGCATAAGGATGTTCTATTCCAATGTTTCCTGATTTTTTCCCACATAGCTTCATTCAAAGGGCTCAAGTACCCCTTCATCCAGACCAAGCAATTTATTTTTAACTAATATTAAAGTCACTGTCATATAACACGATAAACTTCACTTTTAAACAACAAACTTAATTTCTGTGGTTGAAAACACTTCCTCTCAAACTGAAACATATCTGTTAGTTGAACTTCATTTAGCTTGATACATAGTGCACTTACTAACACTATACATGGCATCCACACAATTTCATGGGATTGATTTTGTTTTATTTCCTTAAGAAGTAAATAAATGCTTTAAGCTATTAGTTGAAAAAAATATTTCTATACATTTATCTTTATCTTTTGACAGCAATATATGTTTCATAGTTTCATTTATATAGGTTTAACAAAGCAAAACTGAAATCTTTCTGTTTGGGAATCATCATCTGTGATGTAAAAAGTGGTGTTTTAGTAACACAGCATTATAAACAGGAAGTGAGCAGCTGAGTGGAGGTGGCTGTTAGCATTTGTATTTGACCAGCTCTTATTTCCTCTGTCTCAGGGTGCCCTCTGCTGACCACTACTGGCCTGTCAGGCCTGATCCAACTGCAGGACCTAGAGGAGCTGGAACTGACCAACTGCCCTGGTGCCACAGCCGAACTCTTCAAATACTACTCCCAGCATCTGCCGCGCTGTATGGTCATCGAGTAGAGCAAAGAGTTTCATGGGCACTAGCACCCACCACATCACCAAAACCTCCTCCTACAGACTGATGATAAACCCCTCTTCATCCTGGACCCACAGGAAGAATCAACGAGAGAAACTGAATGGAAGTTTGTTTTTGTTTTTTTTTCTGGAGGGGTGAATAGGTATCATTGACATGGAAGATAAAAAGGGAAATCTGAAAGAAAAGGTCGGAACGGGCCTGGACTGACGAGCGAGAGGGATCATGTACAAAGCGCAGTGGGTCAGAGGCTAGATCTTTCATTAAATAACATAAAACATAGGAATCAGCCCCCACACATGCATGAAACATGTTCCTCCACTGAACTGTGAGACTAGCTTCCATGTCTCAGCTCAGTTAATCCCTCAAAAACAGATAATGCTGTCAGAGTAAAATATATTGCTTTGGAACAGATAGATAAACTTTCCTTTTAGTTAATGAACACATAAACACGGTGTGATAAAGTCTAATTCAAAATTACATTTGCAGATTAGAAATATCTGCCTGTTCTAACAGTAGCTGTGCATAAGGATTTTCTATTCTAGTGTTTTTTCCCCCCACATGGCTTCATACAAAGGGCTCAAGTACCCCTTCATCCAGACCAAGCATGTTCCTTTTAAATAATTATAGTCAATGTCATATAACATAATGAGCTTCACTTTTAAACTACAAACTTTACATTTCTGTGGTTGAAAACACTTCCTCTCATTGTTGTCACACAGCATTATAAACAGGAAGTGAGCTGTTGAGTGGAGGTGGCTGCTATCGTTTGTATTTGACCAGCTCTCATTTACTCTGTCTCAGGGTGCCCTCTGCTGACCACTACTGGCCTATCAGGCCTCATCCAACTGCAGGACCTAGAGGAGCTGGAACTGACCAACTGCCCTGGTGCCACAGCCGAACTCTTCAAATACTACTCCCAGCATCTGCCGCGCTGTATGGTCATCGAGTAGAGCAAAGAGTTTCATGGGCACTAGCACCCACCACATCACCAAAACCTCCTCCTACAGACTGATGATAAACCCCTCTTCATCCTGGACCCACAGGAAGAATCAACGAGAGAAACTGAATGGAAGTTTGTTTTTGTTTTTTTTTCTGGAGGGGTGAATAGGTATCATTGACATGGAAGATAAAAAGGGAAATCTGAAAGAAAAGGTCGGAACGGGCCTGGACTGACGAGCGAGAGGGAAAATGTACAAAGCGCAGTGGGTCAGAGGCTAGATCTTTCATTAAATAACATGACACATAGGAATCAGCCCCCACACATACATAAAACATGTTCCTCCACTGAACTGTGAGACTAGCTTCCATGTCTCATCCAAAACTGTTTATCTTGAAGTGACAAAGGTGTGCGCTGCCTGTTTGAGCTGTCTCTCATATCCAGGGAACGGTAGAGAGGAACCGACATGTTTAAGGGAAAGAACGAGGTTAAGGAGCCACTGCAACAGGGTCTCTTCGCTTTTGTCCAGCAGCATCTGGGTTTCTCGCTCCCCTCAGTGGTGCTGCCGCTCCATCTCTGTGTCTTATCAAGGGAAAAAATCAAGAACTTTAGAGATGAACAGCTACGTAGATTTTCACATCAATGCTACTTGCTTTTTGTCATGCAATTCTCTTTTTGTCTTTTCTTTTTTAAATATTATTTTTTTAAGTATTATTTTTGATGATAAGGATTACTGTGAAACATGGTATGAGTTCGAGGTTTCGGACTCTTTGAATAAGACGGAAATCCAGGTATGGTGAAGGTACAGTATTGAGGTACTGTCCTTTGAAAGGAACCAGCATAATCAGAAGTCAGGAGGTAATTTTTTCCCAGCAGATTGCTCTTTTAAAGACATTTTCTGATATTTTGAGTTGGGGAGAGCGGGGTGGATCGGAACTGCTCATACATTTTAATATAGTTCAGAGGGACTGTGGTTTGTACAAAAGATAGCTTGGCTTTTTCATCTGCCTGTTTTATTTTAATTCCATTTTGATGTCAATTTGGCTTATGTGCAGGTTTCCATATTAATCCTGATTCAAATGAAGATGAGATCTGCGAGTGATCCCATAATGCAGCTGGGCCACGTGACAGCCTTTCACAGACTGAAACTGCACGTCATTGCTTACTTGTCACCAGGCCAAACCATTACAGCAGCGGACAGCATGGCAGTTTCTTACAGTACTGGCGCAGTGTCTCTTTCAGCCCGAGTGCTTTTAAATACATCTGATGAATACGGTTTACAGTGATTTGCATCAAATGCAGAGGCAGGCCAGTGTAATTAAAGTGATCACAAACATCCCACACAAGCTTATTACAGTAGTCTCTCTTCATCTAGCAGTTTTGCTTTCCCATTAAGCAAGACCCACATGTCTGGTTTTAGATTAGTAGCACCTCTTTTTATTTTCAGGTGCTGATTTTTTCACCCTCACAATTGTGCTCATCTGTGGTGCCTACCTCATTGTATCACTGGGTATGTAGAATACAGGCCCGCAGGGGAATTCGTGGAAACCAGTCATTTGTTCTTTTCCAACCCACTCCATAGCCCATACCAAACCCCGCATTTGTTCACTCAGGAGATTAATGTACTGCTCAGATCATCTCAGATGGGTCTGCTGTGATGTTGATGACCTTAATGTTCACCTACTCTCAAACTCAACACATGCAAAGTGGCAGAATAAATGGCATGGTGCACAATTTTGGAGTCTTAGATTGGCGAATAATTTATTTAAAAGCAACCTCTTAAGTTCTAACTAGTGAAATATGTTTACCTCCGAATATTATAATCAGCTGTGGACAGATATGGTAGCAGTGCATGGAATTTGCCACTTTTTTTCTTCAGGAAATCGTACAGAAATGTACTAGTGAACTTTGAAATTTCAGGCATGCTGTCCCACTCAAACCACTAGTTTGGCTGGTTAGCACCCCTGCTGGTACATGCCTGAACTACATCATCTGGATGCAAAAAGCATATTTCTCAATTGATGGCCATTCAAAATTAGCAACATATTTTGACTTAATAACTATCTTTTAAAAACAACGGTTCCTAGAGCGATTGCATAGAAGAACCATATTCAGTTTTCCAAAGAATGTTGCAATGAATAGTTCTAACCATTTTGCCAATAAGGAACTTTTAATTTGTGTACAGTTGAGATGAATGAGAATTCTAATTGATTGCTCGCTTTCTCCAATTATTATAAACATCTTTGATTCAAACATGAAGCTAATCTTACTCCAAAAAAGTGTAGAACGAAACAGATGGAAACTATGTCGGGATAATCCCAACATCACTGTCTTTAAAGTGGACACTACCCTATCCCACCCTAAATTCTCTAGGCTTTAACGATAACCGATTATATCTACTAAAAGACACATTAGCATAAACATTAGCACTCACCTCAGAAAGTCGATCTCTCTTCTTGTATATAGTGACCTGTTTAATGGGGGGTCACAGCTAATCAGGGTTAGCAGCTGCTGCTTATCCAGGCGAGATCCCCTGAGACTTTTAATCTTACTACCTTGTGTGACTTTATCTTTTGAATCATTGAAGTTGTTACGTATTTATTTGCTTTCACTTATCATTGGTAGTGGGTTCATTTATTGACACAATGCACATATTTATTTATTACATTTACGAGGATTGTACGAGGTTTATTTAGAAGTAGAACGTGTTTTTTGATGGGGTACCTGAGGAGACAAGAACTACTATGGAAATTGGAGTTGAGTTTTTTTTCAGATGAACTGACCCTTTTTTAAAACCATGGTTTCGCCAGTTAGAATAACTGCAGTCTCTGAGGCACGTTTTTTCTTTGGCAGGCAGACTGTTGACACTCAGCTGACAGAAGGGCAGTAACTTGTTGACGGAGGCCTTGACAGTGAGTTGACTTACCCTCCTGCTGCCCATTTTCTTGTGTTTGATGACTAATCTAGTTCACTTTTGTTTTCGGTTGTAAAATGGATGTAAGTTGTTGAGAGATGCTGTCATAAAGTCTAGTAATAGTGAATCGGCATTGTGTCCAGGATTGTATGTTAAATATTCTGCACCAGTTCATATGCCTAAACTCAAATTGTAGCTATGTTTGGTTCCTTTGAGGTATCCTGATACCTGTTAGGAGACATATTGCAGTATTTACACAAACTCGATCGTCTTTTAAAGAATGCAACAGGTTTTATTCAATAGCAAAGATCTGAAGGAAATCCCATCAAAGCGCTTTTCATTTCCTGTGTCTCCATAATAGAAACAGAACCATCTGAGATGAATGAAATAAAGAGAGATTATTAATATATCGCTAAGGCATCGCATAGTATTTGAGGACAACTGTATGAAACTGTCAGAGATATTGTATTAATCTTGTATAAATACTATCGTTTTCACTTCCAAACCGAGCCTTTTCCCTCTTTGTATAGAATGAGAGTTTATGAGTGTGGGAATTTTTTCACGTAAAAGAACCCTAAATATAAATATAATAACTCATGCACTAACCCCACTGTAATCTGTAAATATATATCAATATGTCAAGGTCATCTGTCAGAAAGTTTCAACTGTTTTTGAGGCTGCCTGGCTCTAAGCGTGCACGTCCATAACGCTTTAAGCGAAACGAGTCAGCAGAGAAACCTGGTCAAGAAAAGAGGCAAGATATGCAAAAAGGTTCATGTCTTTTAGCGATGAATAACATCAGCAATCGATAGTATAAAAGACTTAAGCTTGTTTCACTTTGTACATTGAGCTAATATCAAAGACATGTTAATATGGGCTAAATGCAAGAATGAAATACTGGTACTACTGTGTGAATTTCGCTTTCTTACCAGACAAATCTGGCTGGCAGATATGGAGTTGTTTTGTCTGATTTACACTGTAAAATTAAACCATTTTCAAGGCCAGTTTCCATGAATAGTGCTCCTCTATGCTTGCTCTCTGAAGGAGTTTTACTAGCTTACCACATCCAGAGTGTGTTGGCAGTTTCTGTTCACCCTCCAGCTTGCTTTTAACTCTAATGTCTGGTGCTTTTAATTGTTAAGCGAATAGAATGAATCCTCTGTTCCTCTAACTCTTCCCAACTAACATATGTCAGGATTGTTTCTTTTACAAAATTTGAGAACGACATGATTCAACAACAGAAAACAGCTCTTTTGTTGACTCTTTGTATGTACTTGTACATGTAATACTAAACCAATATTAGTAATGCTTTTGACATTCATACAGGGTCCGTAACAACGACTTTTATTCTGGTGCAAACACTTTGTTTGGGCGACTGTGGTTCAACAGCCTAATGAGCAATGTTAGATATCTGCCTCACTGATTATCTCAAATGTTTCTCTCATTTCTTTGGTATTTTATTTCTCTGGTGTGACATGGGCATGTCACAGTTCTCAGTTCTTTAGGGTACATCTCTTTCTGTAAATACTGTTGTAGTGGTTCATTTAAAATGAAAGAGAAAAATAGACAAAAGTTTTATGAACTCAATCTCATGGCTGCAGTGCCTTGTCAGACAAGCGTTGTTGTTTTCAGTTGGTTGGTTCCAGTCTGCTCCGTTTTAGTAAAAGTTGTACAAAATAAGTACCATATTTGCGTCATTAATTTTCTCTGACATTCAATTGTTAAAGGCGCAGTTCACCCCAAAATGTATTTAATGATCAAACTGTATGACTTGCTTCTGTGGAACAACATATAAGGGTGATAAGGTGAATAAATTACTGATTTTCAATTTTTGGGTGAACTATTCCATCAGAAGAAGAAAATGGATCAAAGGTGAAGCGACTGTTGAGGTATGATTAAGGTTTTAAATGCAGAAAGACACCTGTCTAACTGTCAGTCCTCAGTAAAGAGTTTAGGAGTTTAGTCACGTTCTAAAATAATGAGAGATTCCATTTTTTAAATCATTGTACATATAACTATCACATAAACATGAACATGCACTACTGTTCAAAGGTTTGGAATCGGTAAGTTTTTTTTTTTTGTAAGAAATTAATGTTATTCAGCAAGGATTCATTAAATTGACCCATTGTGACGGTAAAGACATTTATAATGACTTACATTTATAATGTTACAAAATATTTATTTTTCTTGACCTTTTTTGAACTTTCTATTCATTAAAGAATAATAAAAAACACTTCCAGACTTCATTATGCAGCACAACCATTTCCAACTAATAATAAAACTTATTAACTAATAATAATAAGTTCCAAATCAGCATATCGGAATGATTTCTGAAAGATAATATGACACTTAAGACTGGTGTTATGGCTTCTAAAAATTCAGCATTGCCATTTCAGAAAAAAGTTTAAATATATTAAAACAAACCAGATATTTCAAATTTTAATTAGTTTTTGACTGCTTTTGAAAAAATTAATGCAGGGCGGTCCTTGGCTGACACGGGGCCCGGTGCGAGGTAGGGAGCGGGGCCCCCCTCGGTCTGTTTGTGATCGCGTTCCGGGTGGGGGGAGGGGTGTGGGTCCCCCTCAAGCGCGGGGCCCAGTGCGACCGCACCAGTTGCACCACCCTAAGGATGGCCCTGAATGAATGCATCCTTGGTGAGCCTAAGACACTTCTTATCAAAATAAAAATCTTACTGACCCCAAAATTTTGAACGGTAGCGTATAATATTACGTCAGTCTCCAGTGAAACTAATAGCATTGATCAGTGGCTCCACATAAATATTGAACGGTGGCAATTTTTTAATCATAAATCAATGGTGTTTACATGTATAGTAATATTAGTAACAAGGACATCATGATGATGCCGCTAATACATGTTGAGTAAAAAATGTGATGCTGTGATAGAAAATAAGAACACATTATGGTTATGTACAATAGCTTTGATAAGCTACAGGGCAAGATGGACTCTTGACGTCCAGTGGAGAGAAGTAAACAGCACAATGTGTACCTTTAAACGGCAAGTTGACTAGGTTAGTGAAAGAAAAACATCCCTACATATAACTGTAAACTTGACCTGTTACTGTTCGGCAAACATCAGTAAGAATCGACTTTCTCTTGTTCCTTTATCCATCTCTGCATTAGAAATGATCAATAGTATTACATTTCATTCCAGACCTTTAAGGTCAGAGGTTATATTTGAAATATTTCCCGTTATATCAACATATTTGCTATCATCACAGCAGCCATTTATGGATAGCAGTAAGAAACTCTAAGAAAATACCTTGAGCTTCAAAGCAGCTATGGTAACAAAAATATTTGTCTAAACTTTTTTTTTTAATCTCTTCTTTTACAAAAGTACAGGGAAAGATCATATTTTGCTGTAAAAAAAAAAAAAACTAAAATAATTACTTATGAAAATAAAAGATCAAAAGAAGCATGTCACATTGCTGGTTCAGTGTAAATAGGGATTATGGGATTTTCTCATCCAGTGAGGTGTCAGGCGTGCAGGAACACACACACACATTTTCCAACATGCCAACCCTCTGTGCCATTCATTTGGCAGAAAACAGATCAAAGATATCAAGAGAGAGAAAAATAGAGGGAAACTTTTTCTTAGCCAAAACCTGGTTCAATTCTACCCATAATCCATCCCAGATCCCTACCCACAATATAGATTCATTTCAAAAATAGACTCATATATGACGTTTACATGCCTAAGTGGAAATGTCTTTAGTCAAACGGGTCGATTTTCCATCGGTGGCAATCTAGAAGTGAAATGTTCATCTCTCCCATTCTGACGGGGTGAAGGATGGGCACACGCTCCTTCCCTTTCAAAGGTGACTCTCTGCATCGCTCTTCTCTAGGGTACCGTTCTCCAGGGTCAAAGGTGAGAGCGCCAGTCCATTGGCATTGCTCTCGTTAAGTCTTTTCACCCTGTAGGTCTCATAGTGAATGTTGTGAGTGACGTCCTTCAAATCTTGCAGGTGGGACCTTGAAAGTAGAGCGCAGTAGAGCATAGTATTAATTTTGATCCCACAATAACATACCCTAAGGGAAATATGCACAGTGTAAAATAAAAGTCATTCTCTTATACAGAACTGAATTGTTTTCTGACTACATCAGCTTTTTATGATCCCTTTGTGTGATTCGGTTGGTGTTTCCTGGTGTAATTTCATCTCCGCTTCAGCGGGAGGCCGATCAAAAAGTGTGAAAGGCGATTCAAAAACGTGGAGCATTATAACGGTCATCATTTGTTTCCCATTTCAGTAGGGAATCACTCTCATACCATCTTTCAACGGGCCGCCATCCAAGAGTTACCGTGAGAGGGCTTTGTGACCTGGCCTCACCCGATTAGACTCCGTAATTAACCTGTCCTTTACTGAGCTCACAGGAAAGGATGTACTCTTGCCTTTCTCAGCTGTCCCTTCCCTGAGCTGTTCAGCCCCACTACTCATATATCCACTTTACAAAGCTGATAACCATTTCAGCTGGTTTAAGCTAAAAAGCAAAGCTTTGTGACCAGAGCAGTTAGTTTTAACTGCATGAAACTCTGACATCTGTTGACAAATCCATTGTTTAATTTTTTTTTTAATTAAAAATTTTATTCTTTGATAACTTGGACCAACCATAAAAGGGATCAAATAAAAATTCTGTAAAAGTCAACTAAAAAAGAAAAAAAAAGAGAAAAAAGAAAAGAAGAAAGATAATAAATTAAAATTAGATAAAATTTCAGTTTATCCAGTATGCTTTTATTAGAAGATTTTTGTTTGTTCCAGGTAGGATTGGTTCTAAATTATGATATGAAATCATTATATATGACCTGGACCACAAAACCAGTCATAAGGGTCAATTTTGTTATTATAGGACAATATTTGGCCGAGATACAAATATTTGAAAATCTGAAATCTGAGAGTGCAAAAAAAAAAAATCAAAATATTGAGAAAGTTGACCAAATGAAGTCCTTAGCAATGCATAATACTAATCAAAAATTAAGTTTTGATATATTTATGGTTGTAAATGTACAAAATATATTAATGGAACATGATCTTTACTTAATATCCTAATGATTTTTGGCATAACAGAAAAATCGATAATTTTGACCCATACAATGTATTGTTGGATATTGCTACAAATATACCCATGCTACTTATGACTGGTTTTCTGGTCCAGGGTCAGATATGATTATGATATAAATTCAATTAGCATTCCTTTGGTATTTCTTTGGTTATGAGATGAGATGAGAATGTCTAAAAACATTAGTTGAGCCAGAAATTGACATGTTGGGCAATAGCACCAGTTTTGTACTCTTGAGGAAGTCAGCCTTCTTTACCTATAGTTGTCCACCTAAAGTTGATTTTTTGATTCTAAACTATTATGGGATGCCATTGATTTTGCCATTTGGACCATATTGTAAAAACAGAAAGTTCAAGAGGAGCATGTTCTTCTGCATCGTCTAAACCTGACAACCAGAATGAAAGGGTTATTAATGGCTGCTCCCATTTTACCTAAATAGCAAGGTCATATGCCGTATGCTAATGTCATTCTGTTATGATATTTAAAGACTTGCAAGTAAAAAAATATGACTTACCTGATAAGAAGATCTCTCAAGTGTGCAAACTCGCAATGCGCAACATTTTCGACTGAAATAAACAAAATACAAAGGCATGTTCATGAATTCATCCAAGGCTTCACTGTACTTTCTACACACACCACTTGATGGCAGTGTTGACTAACCTAAATCACAGACAATCTTGCTTTGTGAAGCCTGTCAGCCATCATTACACAATTAGATTTGACAATTGTTACAGTTACCCTGCTGAACAAACCAGCATGGGTTCCATGGAGGTCAACTAACAATCTTTCTGCCAAAACTAGTTAAGAAGTCTGGCGGAGACACCAGCATCCAAAACACAATAAATTACTGGTGACCAGCAAATCATAGAAGACGATGTCTTTAGACTCTCACCTTCGATGATCCCCCACTTAGTTTTTCTTCCCAAGACTTTGTTCCCATTCACCTGGTGCTCCTTATCTGTTCCCACCACAGCAAAGGGGATGTTTTCCTAAAAGAAACATTCACCATACCTCAAAATTTAATTAAGTACAAAAGTATAAATCCACTTAAAGCAACTAAAGGAACTGTTCACCCAAAAATGAAAATTTGCGGATAATGTACTCACCCTCAGGCCATCCAAGATGTGGATGAGTTTGTTTCTTCATCAGAACAGATTATGAGATATTGAGCATTGCTCATCAATGGATCCTCTGCAGTGAATGGGTGCCATCAGAATGAGAGTCCAAACAGCTGATAAAACAACACAATAATCCACAAGTAATCCACGTGAATCCAGTTCATCAGTTAACATCTTGTGAAGTGAAAAGCTGCATGTTTGTAACAAAGAAATTCATCAAGACATTTTTAACTTAAAGCAATTGCTTCCGGCTGGAGTCCTCTATCCATAATATTTATTTCTCCAGTGAAAACCTCTTATTGTCTGAATCAGGAGTGAAATATGCATATATCAAGCTCTGCTTACAAGCAAAAACAGTCCAAAACAGTTCTAAACAAATATGTCGGTTTTGATGTGAGAGGACAACAGGGGATGGACTTTTTCAAGGCTTAATGATGGATTTGTTTCGCTTCACAAGACATTAATTGATGGACTGGAGTTGTGTGGATTATTGTGATGTTTTTATCAGCCGTTTGGACTCTCATTCTGACGGCACCCATTCACTGCAGAGGATCCATTTGTGAGCAAATGATGTAATGCTAAATTTCTCCAAATCTGTTCAGATGAAGAGACAAACTCATCTACATCTTGGATGGCCTGAAGATGAGTACATTTTCAGCAAATTTTCAACCCCAAAAATGATACCTCTGTCATAATTTTGTTACTAAACCCTTCAACAGGAATTATCATTTTAGGGTGAACTAACCATTTAAATCAACACAGCACAGCAATAAATTCTTAAAGTAGAGTCTTCATACCCTAATCTTATCATTGAGTATCCGGTCTTCAGCGTCCTCGTCATATTCTTTCTGTGGATACACTCTGATCCCGTTGGCCTGCAGGTCCTGTCTTATCTGCAGAGAGAAGCTTCCTGTTAGATGGATTTACAATGATTTTTACAACCTACCGCACACACACACAAAAAACGCACAATCACCCCGGGGGTGAAATATGACAGCAGCTTCTCTCCCTCCAGCTCTTCGCACTGTATTTTACTAGTCTCAATCTCAACCCTCATGCATTCTTGCACTCAGAGGCCACAGTAAAGTTCACCAGGAAATTCAGTTTTTTTCCTCCTCACAGCCAGAGTTTCGGGCCCGAGGTGCAAAGCATTAGACATTAATGCCTTTGCTGCCATGTGTTCGTGTGGGGGAGGATTTTGGAGTGCGGTTGTTGTACATGGATATGATATCAGCGATTGATATCTTGAGCACAGTGTGACGTCCGCCCCCGCACGGCGCTCTGCTCGGGCTATTGAGCAGTGAGAGACAGCTCTGGATAATGGGCTGAAATGACAGAGTACATCATTAGGAGTGTTGTTTGGTGTATATTGATAGGAGACACTGTGTGTGGGGGCCGTTCTGGCCCTGCGGTCCGTGCCGTCGGAGTTGTCCAAAAGCGCTCTGTGGGGAGAACTGATGGCAAGTGGCACGGGCCGAAGTAGTAGCTATACATCAGTCAGGGGAGAGACCGTCTCCCGACGGAGACGTTGCAGACACTGCTTGTAACCTTAGTGTGGCCTATTCATTTTTCCAACCTAGAGCGAGCAACCGCATGCCAATATTCAAGTGCAATGATTCTCTCTCGCTCCATTCAGCCAAGGTTTTTCAATCCATCTCACTTTTTTTAATCCACACAGCTGAACAGTGAATTTTGAAAATTCCAGCATTTACAGCAGCAGGTCATCCATATTCATGACCTCAATTATGTGAAGGGCTGAATATTTACGTGTGGGTGGGAAATATAGAGGGGTGAATCCGATTGTGCCTGCATATCATAAAATGTGAGTGAAGTTCTGTACGCAGGTGTTGATGAGGGACAGCTCACCCTCTGTTTGAACTCTAGCCGCTCCTCCAGAGTAAGTGTGTCTGCCTTGGCGATCACAGGGACAATGCTCACTATCTTCCCCAGTCTCCTCATAAACTCTACATCTATAGGCCGTAACCTGTAGAAGAGCAGGATGGATCATTACTAAGGGCCATTTTACACCCTTTTTGACTTATTCTCTAAATATAAGTAAAAATGGGGTTCACGGCATATAGATAATTTGCTCTTGATAAAAGCGACTTCTAAATGAATATATGAAAATAAAAAAAAATCTAGATCATGTGAAGCTAAAATATCATTACATGAAGTAAAATAATGTTACATACACCTCTATTCAAAAGTCTGGGGTCAGTAAGTGTTTTTTTTTTTTTTTGTAAATAATACTTTTATTCAGAAAGGATACATTAAACTGATCAAAAGTGACATTTATAATGTTACTAGAAATTTCTTTGAACTTTCTATTCATAAAATAATCCTGAAAAAAATGTATCATGGTTTCCCCAAAAATATTAAGCAGCACAACTGATTAATATTGATAATAATAAAAACTGTTTCTTGAGCAGCAAATCATCATATCAGAATGATTTCTGAAAGATCATGTGACACTGACGACTGGAGTAATGATGCTGAAAATTCAGCTTTGCCATCACAGGAATAAATTACATTTTAAAACATATTAAAATAGAAAATAGTTATTTTAAATTGTAATGATATTACTGTTTTTACTGTATTTTTTGATCAAATAAATGCAACCCTGGTGAGCATAAGAGACTTCTTCAAAAACTTGATTACTTGACAAAAGAATCTTTCCGACCCCAAACTTCTGAATGGTAGTGAATATTTAAATGAAACATTAAATATTAAAATTTAGAATGATTTAAAAATTATATCCATATGTTAAGGTCCACTGCATTAAAAAAAACAGCAATTATCTCACAGCTGTCAGACTGTTTTCATTAAGATGGTGAATATGTTTTGATGCCAAAAGAATGATTTTTCACAAACTCTCACTAGGTTAGTGGGTTAAAATCTCCAAATTAAGACCCCTGAAATTTTCAAATGAAGCCATGTCATACAAATATGACAGACAGCATTTTAACATATGGCTTGGTTTGAACCACTGATATGTGCAGGAAGCTGACACACACCAGTGTCCAGTGGCTGGCAGGAAGTAGACACAACCGTGAACGCGGCTGTCAGGGATTATTTTCTTCCTGTTGACATTCAGCTCCTCCTTCAGGTATTTTTCATACTGTTCATTGACATATTGTACAATGGGCTCCCAGCTGAGAAAAAAAAAGACACAGGGAAGGATTAACATCACAATTAACAACATATACTTAAGTTAATATAGAAGTCAGACAAAGTGGAAGAAACGTAGTATTTCTTTAAAATAAACATTCTGAAGACCATTAAGGCATGATTTTAGTGTCAAATAAATAATTACTTTAACAGCAAAGCCTATGCCAAAATGCTCTCTAATTACTAAAGAATTTATCTCACACAGTTGTAGAGCTCTCTTGATAGCTATAGTGGGGTCCAAAAGCCTGAGCTAGTGAAAATGGTATTATCAACATAATTTAAATAAAAAGTTGAATCAGCATGAATTTCAGGGTGTCTTTTGGATTTGGTTCTGTGTAAAACCTGATAATCATGTTCTCCAGCATGATTTTATAATGACCCAAAGAGCATCCTGTGCTTCAGTGGAAGCAAGAACATATCACAAATGACAGCCACAAATATACTTTTAAGTTATTTTGACTAGCGACCTAGAAATAGTAAAGTATCTTAATTTTTATTTTATTTTTAAATGATACATAATTCTAAAACTGTGTTTATTTCCAAGATTAAATTAGATTTTGAATACCACATTTTAATTGTGGTCTCAAACTTTCGGACAGTATGAATTAATCTGATAAGCTTTAAAATGTTGCTCTCACCAGTTCTCATTGTTGATTTGGTCTCCAAATCCAGGGGTGTCAGTTACTGTAAGCTTCATCTTCACCCCTTTCTCCTCAATGACTAGAAAATAACAAGACAAAAGAGTTAGAGAGTAAAAGAGTGGAGGGAAGAAGGCTGAAATAAAAAAAAAATCAAGATGGATCCACAGCAGACTGAATGAAGAGTAAGTTGACAAGGATTTCACCTTCTTTTTCCCGAAACATCAGTTCTTAGGGACTATCAGTTAAAATCGTACACTGAAGACCCTGAGCTTTTCATTTAACCTGATATAATGCTGCAAGAATGCAAATCAGCTAGCAAAAAAAAAATGTCTGTGCAAGCAGGGACCCCTACTGTATCCCTGGCATTGGTTGATTGACATTTGTTGTTAACTCACCACATTAATCCTTCTGGATGAGGCAATCAAAGAAAATATGACGAGATTGTAACAAGGAAAAATTAAACTGTCAGTCAACACTCCAGTTTATGAGTTTCAAAGTGCTATAACCCTATCTGATGATGATCGATTTTTTGTTCGCAGTGGGCCATTAGCAAAAGAGAGTGCCGGTTTTTTGATTGGTGGGCCAATGATTGAAAACCCCGTCATGATCAGCTAATGGAAACACATATGCTTCTCTTTGTGTGACTCAGCGACAAAGCAGGGCTTAGTTTTTCCAATATTCACCCACATGGAGGGAGTACAGCTGAATGGTGGCATTGAGCGGCCCGCCACTTAATTTTCTGCACTGTGTAGTCTTTGAGAAAAGGGGGGGATTGTGTAACACTCATTTCCCCTGGTGGTCAGTTTACAGGCCAGCTTTTTTTTTCACGGGCTGTGAGGGCCAGTATAGTTGACACAATGTTTACAGTATGTTTACATGGCGTTTTAAATCATGGCGGGTGAGGGCGTTTTCGTACACGTTTGGCCAATCAATGTTTACCTACGTCACGATTAGTACCAGTTGTGCTGGTTAGACCCTGCTCCGGAGTAGGAGCTAATTTGGTTCTCGAAAAAGGCAGTCCGGTACTAAAATCTTGCTCAGTTCCGGCGGTGCGAAAACGCCAAAAAGTGGGTAGTTCCACAATTAGTTCTAGTACTATGAAAAGGTTCCCGCGGTGCGAAAGGCCCTTTTATTTTCTACAGGCCTGCACTTTGGAAAGATAAAACTGCTGGGGAAGCAAGGGACAACAAGACATCTGCTAGACGAACTGTCTCAAATCAGAGAGTGCAGAGGCAATTTAGTAGTTTAGCAGTAAAACAAGGAGTAGTTTTGTCATTTTGATAGAGAATACAAGAACAGGTCTGTTGTTCCAACCTTTTTAAAGTATTTGCAGAAGGTTATATTTACACTGATGAATACTGAAATGATCTCTAATGAAGAAGAAAAAGGTTGCTAGGAAACAAAAAGGCACCATTAATTACAATCTAGACAGAACTTTTTCTTAGCTAAAGAAGAAAATTGATTTGCTGGGAGGACTGGTGGTATCAGTTATGTTTCAGCTCAATTTTTTTTAGATGAGACAATTGTTACATATGTATAGACAACCATTCAAAAATGTGGGTACTGAAGTTCTGTTTAAAGAAATGAATAGTTTTAATCAACTATTTCAAACCAATGCTGTTCTTTTGAACTTTCTATTTATCAAAGAATCCTTAAAAATGAATCACAATTTCCATGTAAACAAACAAACAAATAACTGTTTTCAACACTGACAATAATAAGCAATGCACCAAATCAATATACCGAAGTAATGGTTACTGAAAATTCAGCTTTGCATCACAGGAATAAATTACAATTCAAAATATATTAAAATAGAAAACAGTTATTTTAAATTGTAATAATATTTCACAATATTACTCTTTTTGCTGAATTTGTGATCAAATATACAGCCTTGGTGAGCATAAGACTTCTTTCAAAAACATACAAAAATCTTACCAACCCCAAACCTTTGAATGGCAGTTTATATGATAATGTAAATTAAAAGATTTTAATGTAAAGAGTTTAATGGTACAGAACATTTTTCCCCATCAGTAATCGTACAGATAGTAATAAATTCTCACACGAGGGCTAATGCAATCAAAATAGTAAAACAAAGTAAATATTTGCATCATGTGTTGAGCTCTACGGACTCGCTTTTCTGAAGGCTAACATAAAAAAAAATCAAAAGGAACAGGACAATCTCATTCACTGTAATGTTTACGTTGTGCTACGCTGAGAAGTCAGTGAGGGGTGTCTCCTGAACCATGGGGATATCTCTGGAAGTCACAAGTTGAACAGTCTTATCGTCAAACTTCTTTTGTTAAGAAACAGCACACCCAGCTTCTCCCATTCTTTTACTCTCATCCACCCTCTCTTCCATTCTGCACGTCAAACATTTATAAATTATTGGGCCATAAGTTTTGAGAGGTCTGTGAGCAATGAGGTTTGGCTATGGTAGGAAAGAGATACAACAGATGCTGCTACAACTGGATAGAAACCTCTTTCCAGTTGCAATGACACAGCTATGCTAAAAACACTTGTTCTTGATCTTACACAGAAAAATTCCCAAAGCTCCTAAGATTTTGCACAAAGAAATATACTGAGACAGCAGAATTACAGAACTACAGGAAATGACAGTTTTGAACCTAAATACAGACTTCAATAATTTGACCTTTGGCTAATTGAAGTGAAAGCTGCAAAGAAGCAAAGCTGTTGCAAGAGTGTGACACAGGTTAACATTTACATATCTAAAACCTGTCAAGGGGAAGTTGGAAACAGAAGAGAGATCAACAAGCAGATCTAGGTCTAAAAATTTCCCTGAAAGCAAAATCAAATGACTCATTTTAAAACCAGTAGGCAGCAAACTAAAGGAATAAGGAGAGAGGTTTAGCATAGTGGCTACGAAACCTGCACATGGCTGTAGCAACAATTAACACCATAGCTTCAGCGCTAGCTCTCCGTAGGGTTTTGTAATTGGATATTTCTGTGCCCATATCCAGACTGGGGGTAAAGTTCAGCGGTCTTCATACATTTCTGCTGTCAAGTAGGAACCATGGCAATTAACATAGCAGGCTACGCTAATGACCCAGCCCAGCAAAGGCCTTTGCACAGCAATTGACTGATACTTAAAGCTACAAGCGGAGGCATGCTTATCCGGTGTCTCACAACATCCTACATCTGAGATGCAAATTGTAGGTCATTCTATTGGACAGATTTGTGATTTAGATTAGATAACTACATTAAAACTAGATAACATGGGTAACTCCAAAAACTTCTGACCCAGATGAAAATAGCAGGGGTAATTATATAACAGTGCAATAGCATATACATTTTTTTTAGTTAGTCTAATTTTTGCAGTACTACAGGCCTTTGCACCCCAGAGAAAGGCAGCATGATTTCTTTACTTGTCCAACTGAGTTATTTCTGAATATAAGAGACAGAGGACCACTATCAAATTTTGTGTTTGTTAGACCCTTGTCAGACAGTCTAAAGTGAGAAATGAAGATGGATAGCTGGGTGTGCGACTACACTAACTACTGAGGGCAAGCACACACACACACACACACACACACACACAAACAATACTTTAATTTAAAGGACTAGTGAAGTTGGCTACGGCATCTGCCTTTCACGCCTCTCTCCAACGAAGCATGATGGTGCCGCCAGAAGCAAAATGGAGATTCATTGCTTTCTCATTGCCGTATGCGGGATGTTTGAAAGTACGTGCATTTCTCTGCGTAATATACAGTTCAGCTTTCTCTGCTCAGTATAAAATGGAGCAGCACCCTTGTATAGCTGCAAACATGGTCTTGGAGAATTTTTAATTGATCTGTTTTTATTGTACACTTCCATTCTGCACGTCAAACATTTATAAATTATTGGGCCATAAGTTTTGAGAGGTCTGTGAGCAATGAGGTTTGGCTATGGTAGGAAAGAGATACAACAGATGCTGCTACAACTGGATAGAAACCTCTTTCCAGTTGCAATGACACAGCTATGCTAAAAACACTTGTTCTTGATCTTACACAGAAAAATTCCCAAAGCTCCTAAGATTTTGCACAAAGAAATATACTGAGACAGCAGAATTACAGAACTACAGGAAATGACAGTTTTGAACCTAAATACAGACTTCAATAATTTGACCTTTGGCTAATTGAAGTGAAAGCTGCAAAGAAGCAAAGCTGTTGCAAGAGTGTGACACAGGTTAACATTTACATATCTAAAACCTGTCAAGGGGAAGTTGGAAACAGAAGAGAGATCAACAAGCAGATCTAGGTCTAAAAATTTCCCTGAAAGCAAAATCAAATGACTCATTTTAAAACCAGTAGGCAGCAAACTAAAGGAATAAGGAGAGAGGTTTAGCATAGTGGCTACGAAACCTGCACATGGCTGTAGCAACAATTAACACCATAGCTTCAGCGCTAGCTCTCCGTAGGGTTTTGTAATTGGATATTTCTGTGCCCATATCCAGACTGGGGGTAAAGTTCAGCGGTCTTCATACATTTCTGCTGTCAAGTAGGAACCATGGCAATTAACATAGCAGGCTACGCTAATGACCCAGCCCAGCAAAGGCCTTTGCACAGCAATTGACTGATACTTAAAGCTACAAGCGGAGGCATGCTTATCCGGTGTCTCACAACATCCTACATCTGAGATGCAAATTGTAGGTCATTCTATTGGACAGATTTGTGATTTAGATTAGATAACTACATTAAAACTAGATAACATGGGTAACTCCAAAAACTTCTGACCCAGATGAAAATAGCAGGGGTAATTATATAACAGTGCAATAGCATATACATTTTTTTTAGTTAGTCTAATTTTTGCAGTACTACAGGCCTTTGCACCCCAGAGAAAGGCAGCATGATTTCTTTACTTGTCCAACTGAGTTATTTCTGAATATAAGAGACAGAGGACCACTATCAAATTTTGTGTTTGTTAGACCCTTGTCAGACAGTCTAAAGTGAGAAATGAAGATGGATAGCTGGGTGTGCGACTACACTAACTACTGAGGGCAAGCACACACACACACACACACACACACACACTCAAACAATACTTTAATTTAAAGGACTAGTGAAGTTGGCTACGGCATCTGCCTTTCACGCCTCTCTCCAACGAAGCATGATGGTGCCGCCAGAAGCAAAATGGAGATTCATTGCTTTCTCATTGCCGTATGCGGGATGTTTGAAAGTACGTGCATTTCTCTGCGTAATATACAGTTCAGCTTTCTCTGCTCAGTATAAAATGGAGCAGCACCCTTGTATAGCTGCAAACATGGTCTTGGAGAATTTTTAATTGATCTGTTTTTATTGTACATGATAATTTCCCCTATTTTTACATTGTTCACACATACATTCAAATGGAGTATATTTTGAAAGGCTATGCTGTATGCTAATCGTTCACGTCAAAATTGAAGTATACCTTTGGGCTTAATGCTCACTTATAGTTAATCTTTAAAAACACAAAAAAATAAAGTTGCGATGAAATGGATGTAACGACTAATCATTTCTACTGTATTGTGATGTATTTTCTAGTGTATCGGAAAAATGTATGGTGGAGATTTGGTTCCATGCTTGCAAGGCTGACTGACTAAATGATTGGAGAGAGAAGTCTGTCATTTCCACTGGAAGATCCAGTTATGACATTTCCATGCTTACTTTAATACCAGTGTTAATTGTAGCTAAATCTTTAGCTAATCTCAAAATGAAAATCCATTTCCATGCTGTAAATTATAATGTTATAATGCCTAAAATTGCTATTTTTAAATTTAAATTGTAAACAATTCATTTAAATTTAAGTGTTTTATGTTCACCAAATGGTATTGAAATGAAACCAATACTATGGTTATCAATACAAGTCCCAAAATGTAATCACAATGTGTTGACAATTTTATTTAGACATTTTTCTTTCAGGAAAAAAAATCAAGTATAGTATCCTCAAGTATGTCAAGAAAATCAGTGAAACAATCCATAGTTTACCTCAAAAGCAAAGTAACAAAGGTACATCCAAACAATCTTTGCTTCATTGCCAAAACAAGCCTAAATGAAACTTAATTCTACACATCTTCACAAAAACACACCTTCCTGTTTGGATAGAAGAACCCAAGCCTCTATTGATTGTTAATCTGAGTCCGGAGGAAGTATGCAAGACAGAGATGGCACACTGCTCAATCAACCAATTAATTCACTCAGCTGAGCTCGCGTCACTAAAGCCAGACGCCGTGTATAAGTGGTGGTCTCCATTAGAGCAACAGTCATCTCCTAACCAGTGGGATAAAATACGTCCCCTGCGCATTCTTCCTCTGTCATTCTCTCTGAAAGAGAGCTCATAATGACAGCTGTGGCCCGATCTCAACAGTTGAAGTTGTGTGATTGATCTCTCCTAATCTGTCCCCCTTGCAGGCTTTTTAATTTCTTTTTCCTTTCAGAGCACATGCTTTGATCACTCTGGTCCTTTTCCAAGTCAAACCCTACACAACACTGAGCAGCCTCCAGTTTGTCCAGTCTAAATGTCATTCTTCTTTAATCCTTCCATGCTTTCAGAAATCACTCAGGCCAACACTCTGTAGCACGTCATCTTATTGATGTGAAACAACATGTGCTAACCAGGTGTAATGTGTTGCGTTTCTAGCCGGTCTACACTGAAAATAAAAATGATTCCAAATGCACAAATGAGCGGGATTTTATAATACCATAAATAGTGTGAGAAGTGTGTCCAAAAAAAACAAAATGTAAAAAGCACAGCGAGGCATAGTGCACTAACAGTACACTTCCTCAACTACAAAATAAGTGTGGATATTTTATGTACTCAACAGATTTCCCTCTGTAGCAGAAGAGGGGAGGCTAAACATGCTAAAGCTATCAGACTGGTTTGAAGCATAATATCCGATAAATAAAAAAAAAAACAGCAAATGCTAATAAAACCTGTTAGGTATTGTACTTCTCTTCGCATGGTGCAATCAATTCTTGCCGGAAGGAAAAAATTACTTATTTTTATGTTTACAATAGAACGTCTCTAGGTTACGTATGTAAGCATGGTTCCGCGAGGGAACGAGATGCTGCGTCGAGGTCGCTTTGGGAACGCCTCTGCGTGACCGCGTTCTGAAGCACGTGTCAAATCAGCCCAATGGAGTAGCGAGACGTCACGAGCGGGGTGACGTAAGCACCAGAAAGTATAAAAGCGCATCCGGCAGAGCGCAAACCAGCTTCGATGAAGTAGCGCCTGCAGGGATGCCGGGAGTATGGCAAAGAGACGCAGCGTCTCGTTCCCTCGGGGAACCATGGTTACATACGTAACCTAGAGACGTTCCCCTTCAGGAACTCGAGCTGCGTCGAGGTCACTTTGGGAACGAGAATACCCACTGCGCCATACTACCAAGTCCCTGCCTGTGTGTGTATCTTGCGAGCACATCACGAAGAGAGAACTTGGGAACCTGGGGTAGATGCCAGGTCTAGGTTGTAAAAGCGGACAAAAGTGTG
>NW_015539895.1:1278110-1278985 GCF_001515605.1 Sinocyclocheilus anshuiensis | reverse complement strand
TCGCTCGCCATAGACTTTTTCATGATTGTTTTTTATATATGCTTGTGCGGACAGACAACAGTAAATAGACAAACACATACACAGAGCGCTACTGAAGAGCAGAAGCTGGTTTGCGCTCTGCTGGATGCGCTTTTATACTTTCTGGTGCTTACGTCACCCCGCTCGTGACGTCTCGCTACTCCATTGGGCAGATTTGACACGTGCTTCAGAACGCGGTCACGCAGAGGCGTTCCCAAAGCGACCTCGACGCAGCTCGAGTTCCTGAAGGGGAACTAGCTTAGTTGCATGTACAAAATATGATAGTATTGTACAATTACAATAAAATAATAAATAACAGATCAGTTTACATTACCTTCATAAACTGAATAAAAACAAAGCAAAAACACACCTGATTTGTTTAGTAGTGTTTAAAAAAAAGGCATTTTCTGTATTTTTTTACTTGCCATCTTGCTCCGAGCAAAGCAATTTGAATGCAACTGACGTCATAATTACGGCTTACCAACTCATAAATATAAACTTTCCAGGAGGACATGAACATACCATGAAATGAATACACTAGATAGCATTGTGTAAAGTGAATGTACATCATTTGGGACACATCTATTTACAAAGTGCCCTTTTCGTGGCTGTTCAGGACAGAAGCACAATTTTGAAAGACTTTCAATGTTCAAAGATGTTTATTGGGCCAAAAGGGTGCAGATATGATATTTCCAGCAGGGGCAAACAGGGCTGTGCAAACTAGCAAAACCTTGACCTCTTGGGTGTGACGGGTGTTTGATGTGGTAGCTGTGAAGAAAGAAGCGTTCAATACTCACTGTGGCTGACTGATTGCAGGTGGACAGTTTTCGAGATCTGCTCCTCATAATTAGGAGTGC
>NW_015539895.1:1265903-1277087 GCF_001515605.1 Sinocyclocheilus anshuiensis | reverse complement strand
CCTTGGACTTGAAGAGTGTGTTTACGAGCGTTGACTTCCCCAGACCGCTCTGACCTGTCAATGAAAACGAGAACAGATTTAATGGCTTTTTGTTTGTAAACTGCAGTAAAGTACAATTAACTGCATATGTAGCAGACCCTGGGCACGTTTATTTGCAGGACGACCTTTGCTTAGCATTAGCAGGGGGGATAAAACTTTATTACTGCACACAGATAAGATGGCACACATAAAATTGAGGTCATAAAGTATCACATGACCAGGCAGCGTAGGCCTCCAGGGTATACATAAGCCCTTGATACTGTAAATCATCGGAGATGTAATAGGGCCAGGTCAAGCCAAGGCAAAGTGCTTTAGCGTCTTATCTGGTGGGTGTCCAAACACACTGACAACACCACACCGCCGGGAGCTTTGGGGAGCTTTTCCACTTAATGACTCTTTCACACTAGTCCTCACGGAGATCAGATCAGAGGGAGGAAGCTATTACCAGAGAGGGAGCCTTATCAAGGCCATCTCAATTCACACAAATAAGGGTAAATCTATGGGGCCACCTTCATAGCCTCAAAGGACATGTGCTCTGTTAATGTGAGCCGCTTAGTATTGAGTGCTGATGATGGGCAGTGTGTGTTCTGTCTCGCTTAGAGGGCCCCTCGGGCCCACCGGTCAGCTTCCTGTTCGCAGGGCAGGGGTGGGGAATGTGCTAAATGCTCTCACCGTTCCGTTTCTAACTGTTGAGAGGCCTGGGCACCTCGGGAAGCTGTCAATGGATGAAACGATTTGACAGAGACAGACGACAGAGCCAGGGAGATCTGGCTCCTCCATCATTGCCCACCTCAACAGAGGCTTTGATGGATTTACGCCATGGCCTCTTACCATGGAAGGCAGTTGACATCAAATTTATGAGGAATTGACATCCCACGTTGTGTGTATCCTCCTGGGCCTATTTGATTTACTAGTTCAGACAATGCCTGAGCAAAACAGGGCTTCCTGAAGATTTCAGTGTAGTCACACATAGGCTACTGTACCTGGTCTATAGGGATGGGAACAAGAGGTTTTGATTTCCCTAAATGATTCTTATACCATTTTGGAAGAAATATTAATAAATATCTGGAAAAAAGAAATGCAAATCCATTGCCAAATTTTGATGACATTTTTGCACCATACTTGTTTTTTGGACACATTGTCATATGAACAACTAGTAACTACACTGATTTAGGCTGTAAGTGTTTAAAACCAGTCAGAACCAATTCATGCGTTTGGGAATCAGACTACTCTATTTACCCTGCATCTTTTTGATTCACTAACAAGAACCGACTCATTCATTCATGATTCAGACTTCACCTGTCGTGCTGTATATTTTGGATTCACTAAAAAGATCTGGCTCATAAGGCTATTTCATTTTGCAAAAGGACTGCACTGGTCATGCTTTGTTGCAAGATTTATATTCAGTAGTGACACTATTTAGAGTATTTTAGTACACCCTGTTGAAAAAAAGTAGTAGTTTAAGCCCAGTCAGGTGCTTGTCTGAGTCATGCATTGACACATTCACCCAGAAGCACCGCGTTGTAACAGCCTGTCATTTACCACAACCACATGAAACTCTTAACAAATTCAGGTAGTAATTTTACCAGTGTCATATGTGTTTAACTCCAGTTGATTTCTCAAAAGCATTTCAAATGGTGAAAACACATCTCCTCTGAGACACTTTGAAGCACAATTTACAAAGCTTTTCTTTGAACACAATATCTACAAAGCCCCATTGACTTGAGGGCGACAACAAAGCTGAATGTATTGACTGCATTAAAAATGTCAGAATATGCTAAACTCGTATTTGGGAGCAGACTGCTATTTGACTTATGGGAAACTGGGAGACTCGCAGTAGTTTAAGCCCAGAGGCTACAAAAAGGTCCTGACCTTTACAACTGAGGACAAACTACACAGACCAACAGACTCCAAGTGCTACCATATGTGTGTGCGACTCTCGGATAAGAGCATCCCAGGGCAGGAAAATGGAGACAGGCGAGCGTAGCAAGCCAAACTAATCCTGTAGAGTTTCCTCCGCTCCTGCGGTTTCATCCTGTTGTGTATATCTTGCTTTTGCACAATTCCTCCTCTTCCTGTATCTTGTCAAGTTTGCATTCACTGTCATGTCATGCTAGCTAATACATGTTAGCGTTCCCAAACACACCCTTGTTAGAACCCCTGCCCTTGTGCTCTACAATGCGCTGTCAAGGCAACAGCAAAATACACAAACAGAAGATGTACATAAACCATTCAATTGTTTTAAATTCAAACATTCCATGTTCAAAATAAAAGTCTTTTGTACTACATTAAAGGGAGAAAACAAATGATCTAGCAATAGCTCTGTGCATCGAGAGTGAGTCAAACAGATCTTTCTTGTTCCCATTTTTCTACCACCATTTCCACGCCTGTCTCTAACGGGAAAGGGAGAGAGCGGTTCACCTTTGATGCATGTCCAGAGTAGCAGGCATGGAAAGCAACACCATACATACTACAATACCAATGCTGTAACCTCCACAGTTCACTGAACCAAGGAAGAAACTAGCACAGGCCAAATGTTAGAGAGCCAGCTTTTGGGGAAGTGAGCACTGTTTTTGCTCTGCAGATTTAATCACAATACTGATCTGCTTTAACATGCCTTTGCTCTGCTCCCTATCAAACAGGTTTCAAGCTGCTCTGGATAGAGAGGTGAAAAGCATCCAAGTGGCCAAAATGAGAAAAGGTGAAGACTGTTATTGTCATATCTTCTCTTAATATCATTCCCACACACTTCGAGTGGATCATGTTTAAAGCTGAAGTGTATTTATTAAATGTTTCAGTGAGTGTTTCTTCAACTTTGGCTACTTTATCAGGGATTTATTTGAAAAAAAAGAAAAAGTTAGATAAACATCACATTAAAACTGATGTTTTAATGTAACTGATGTCATTTTTTTCATGCTTATAACTGATTTAAAGACACAATATCTAATTTTCGCCGCTAGAGGGCGCGTATTCAAAATAAACAAAGAGGCAAAGGCGTAGTTTGATGAGTGTGGAATGATGGGAGTTGTTGTCTTCATCCCCACAGCCGATGCAATCCGACGGGACTCGGGCAGAAATCAAGTTCATGGATCGGGACTCAGGCAGAAATCATGTTCATGGATGAGCTAATGATTTATTAACGTAGTAGAATGAAGCAGGGTGAGGCTGAAAGCCGTCGAAGCGAAACGAGGCCGCTGAACGAGAGTGACACATGGCTCGAAAGCAGCGGAGCTTTTATTATGCCACAGTCGACCGCTTCCGCTCCTTCCGGTCGTGCGTATGTGGGGAAAAAAGGCAGCACTGTTTTATCATACTAGATCCATTTGAAAGTTCTGTTATAATGCTACTCTGTGCGGTCATCACCGGTCTATTAAAACGCACAACATATTAAAGCGTCTTTGGTGATTCCATGTTTTCTACAAAACAAAACCGGAAATCGAGAGGTTATGACATCATTGGCAGGCGACACAATGACACTATGGACACGGTCCGTGTCACTAGTTAAAATTGCTTATTTCTCTGGATTTAAACATTCTTCGAAACATTTGGGATAATGTAAGTACACAAGTCAGCAAAATATATACCACTGTTCTAGTGGTTTTTGGATATTTTAATAAAAAAATCTTACATATTGTGCCATTAAGTCATAATGCATAAGTGTAAAAAAAAAACATTGCAGTATTTATTGTGTGGATATGATATTGCTTTTAAAATATTTTAAAAGTATTTTTATTGTACATAATTTCTAATCAAGCTGTAATTTTAGCAAATGTGTGAAAATATTGTGTATATAAGATACCTAAAATGTGAAATTAGCCTTAGAAAAATAAAATAAAATAATTTAATTTTATTAAAAATGTCTTAAATTAAATACGATACAATTAAATACAAAGCCTAATTTAAAAGGGTAATTCACAACTGGCAAGATTAACTTTTAAGAAAACTCGACTGTCTATGCAGTAGGGCTGTCAAAATGACTGAAAAACTACATTCGAATTTTCCACTTAAATATGATCAAAATTCGAATTATATTCGAATTTAAAAGGCATAATTTCAGTTAGGGGTAAAAAAAAGCTTTTGGCTTCTCTCCTGAGGCCACAAGAGGGCGCATTGAGCAAACTATTATGCACGTTTCTTCAAAGCGTAATAATATAACATGACTATCTTTGAAAAAAAGTGCATAATGTTTAAAATAATGTTTATAAACCATATATAATTAATAAAGTTTCTTAAACAATTAGAAAAAAAAACAGCACCATGCATGTATGTATAGTTTAATACAAAGGACTGAAAACCAATCACAAAGAGTAGGCTACTTTCTTCATTTAAAAACATGAGATACAGTGGGTTGGGGGAAAACCGCCATAAAGTCTTGAGACATGTTTTTTAAAAGTTGAACTTACATTAATTTTACATGGCTTTCTAAACATGCCGCTCTCTTGTGCGAGACGCGAGTGCAACGCTGATAGATGCCCCGCTAGAAAATGTGATAAATATGCGTTCTGTGTGAACGGCTTGGTTTCATTTTCGCTGTAAACAACATATTCGCCACACTGATGCTCTCGTTTTCCGCTATATATTGAATGAACATCGCATCTGCCGCATCTAGTGGGTTCAACTGGATAGGCTAACAAAAGCATTAAAATGCAATGAAACTTACATTGTCTTCCCATTTCGTGCGCCACTGATAAGGCTGTCTGACGGCAGACGCAGATCTAAAATTCGAATGCAACATTTTTGCATTCGAATATGGATTTTTTTTTTTTTTATTCGATGAATATTCGAAATTCTATTTTTTTTTTTACAGTCCTACTATGCAGTATGCAGTAAAATAGTGCTAAATGAATACATAAAAAGGGATGTGGCATTCCCTTTTGCCAAAAAGATAGGGAAACTTCAACACCCATAATGCTCTGGGCTTGATCCAACTGTCTGTGGGTGGGAATACAAAAATGTGACCTATAGTTTTAACAAAAACCTTGAAGCTGTCAAAAGTCTACTGGATGCTGTGTTTTGCTGACAAAACAGGTGACATGGAGACAGAAATAGACATTGTTCATTTACATGTACTACTTAAAGCCGTTTAAATTCAGCGAACTTGTCCTTTCAGATGGAAATGAGACTGTTGTGGGAATTTTTATTATTTTAAATAATAATAATAAAAAAGAAAGACTAAATGCTCCTGGGATGGGTGGGTCTACCTGAGTGTCCAAACAATGACAGATGGGAATGGGGTTGTAGGACTGTTTTGGAAGAACAGTTTGGAAAGCTAGTGGTGAAGTCAGTGGTGCAGAAACGACACACTTCAGCTTTAATTTGTTTTGCTGACATTGTTGTGGAACAGCGGCTGATACTGTGCTTCTCCGTGAGACTCACAGCCTTTGAAGGATTTGGCAAAATGTCCTTTCTATTACCACTATGGAGGAGCTACCAAGGGGAAAGAAAGCACAAGCAAGGGAGAGGGAAACCTGGCAACTCAGTTAAAAAAAGTGAGGAATGAAAAAAGTGGAAAAGAAGAATGGCTCTCACTGGAGAGCTGGATGGCCTTGAATTTGTGATGCTACGGCCATCATAAATCCCCTTGGCTGGCCCAGTTGGGGAACACTCTGAGCCACATTCGGCTAAAGCCTGGCCCTGCCTCCCAGCCCACAGAAAACACAACAATAGCCCTTGCCATTCAATTAGGTAAGGCCCACATTCAGCCAACACCCCCTCCTATTCCTCCTCCTTCCTGCATGCTTACCCTCTCTCTCTTGATAGATGCACAGGGGGATTTTGGAGGTTCCAGAGCTCTGATTGGTCAGGCTTGAATAAGGTGGCCAGTTTGAATCAGGCAGATGTCCAGTAACTGCCCAGGACAGTTAATGCCAGCAAGCTCTAGCCGGCAGAGTACAGCACTAGCAGGTAACCTGGCATAAAATCTGTGACTTTTAAGTCTTCTCATGAATTTCATCAAAACACTCTTTTCTATTTTAATCTATTTTAAGATGTAATTTATTCCTGTGATGACGGAGCTGAATTTTCAGCAGCCATTACTCCAGTCTTCAGTGCCACATGATCCTTCAGAAATCAATATGCTGATTTGTTGCTTAAGAAACATTTCCTATATCATTTATCATTATCTTATATCATTACAACATTTCATAACATTTTAAAACTTCTGTGTATCAGTATTTTTATTTTTTTTGTAGAAATCATGTTTTGTTTTGAAGAACAGCTTTTGTTTGAAATAGAAATCTTTGTAAAAATGTAAGTATTTACTGTCAGTTTGATTAATTTGATGCATACATGCAAACATATCATGTATTGTAATATTAAAATATTGCAATATAATTTGGCTATATCACCCATCCTACTTACTACCTATGTAATATTTGTTTTTAACAAGCTCTTTCTGAATAACAGTCTCTGAAAAGAGCTGAGTTTTAGACATTTCCCTTAACAGTCAATGGCACCATTTCCTCTTCACCTGTCTGTGTTTCCTGTTAGAGGCTGAACTATATAGGCTGAACAGTCTTCCTGCCCCCTTCACAGACAACCACATTCAGCTATTGATGCTTGTGACTTTTTACCTGATTTGACACCTCAAATCTGTTCTATTTGCATCTTTGCAGTCTTGGCTAAATCGTCCCTATCTCAACTAAGCTCATGAGGCAAAAACTAAACGAGGTAAAGTTCACACGTTGAGCAGAGAGAAAACAAGAGGTGTGAAGTCATTTAGACCGAGCTGTTATGCCTGTCACTTAAAATTTCAATGTACTATTCTGAACCAGGTTTGAGGGCTTTGTATTTTTAAAGGCTTGATATTTTTTCCTGTTCAAATACAAACTGGACATATCCTGCTTAAAAAAACTGTTCAAAAGTCCAATTTAAGTCTGACCAATGTTCCACTTACCAACCACCATGATATTAAATTCAAAGCCAGCCTTCATGGTTTTGCGTCTCATCTGGTCCAACACTGCCTCAATGCCGACATATCCGAATAGATCTCTGCCCTTGATAATGCCTTGTGTGTCAGATTCACTGAGGCATGGCAGAGGATGTTCTATCTCCACCACTCTCTCCTCCACCTCCATCTCCTCCATCACCTCCTTCTCCTCCTCCATCACCTCCTTCTCCTCCTCCATCCGGACAGGTGGCTCCAGATCCAGGCCCTGCTCCTGCGCTGTGTCTGTCGAGAGAGAGAGAGACCCACAAGTGTTAACATATACAGAAACCTCTCAGAAAGTCCTTAAACAATACTACACAGGGAGTTTTTTCTTTATAAAAATCTCTATTCCAAATGAGTCCCTGCAGTTTGTGTCTGAAAGGCTTTGACAATAATTCCACATATCAAGAGTACCCTTCTGAAACCTAAAAATTACAAACAAGACACTATGGAACTTTGGCAATGTGCAAGGCATTAAATGAATCACATTTAAAAGTGATAGGAAAAAATGTGTGTAAAAATATATAATAATAATAATTATTATTATTATTATATTATTAAATAGTGATTTAAATTATATAGTATTATTATGATATTGTGTTATTTCGTATTATTTATATATAATTATATTATTTATTCATATTTTGAATTAACTTATTTTTATATTTAATTTTTCTATTTAATTTTATTTTAAATTTAATAGTACTTTTGTTATGTGCTTTTGTCATTTTTGTCGGTTTTTACATTTCTATTTAGCTTTATTTTTATTTCAGATTTGAGGTTTTCATTTAATATTTAAATTTTATTTTATTTCAATTAACAAAAATATTTTAATAGTTTTAGCTAATCATAACAAAACTGTTTAAATTATAATTTTATTTTATTTATTTTTTTTTTTTTGTGAAAAAGTTTGTAGAAGGTTAGAAATGACTGGCCTGGCTAAGGAAGCAGAAAAAGCCCTGGACCAGGTTAAGTTAGTTTCCTTCAAGCATTTTTACACTGAGATTCTATTTTGAAGACATTTATCTAGCGCCCACGTTTGCTGACATGTTATGTGCTAGCATAATGCACAATTCACTGCTGCAATTAATTTGAGGAAAAGATGTTCATTTTTTGCCGGGCTTGTTTATGAGCCAGAGAGCTGTGTGCTGTGAGCATGCTCAGAGCATGCAGGTGGAGATTAATACACATTATGATGACTGACAGGAGGCAAATGTAGGTGAGGCACAGATCGATTCAGACGGGGAATTGAAATAATGAGGACGAAGAATTGAGAATTGTCCATAATTGTGCTTCCATCCCGGGCTGAAATGAGGCATTAGATTCATTTATTAACGCTTGATATGTGGGTCAGGAAGAGGTTGAATTTATCTTAAGGTTTACTCTGCATTCACAAAAAGGAAATGGATATGTAAAGTACCCCAAATGTGCATTGAACTTCATGCAGCATAGTGTCAGCAGTGGAAAAACAGCAACAAAGAGCAGAAATGGGGTTGCTGCCGGAATGTCAGTTTGTTCAGCTCAATTGAGTTCACTCGCGAGAGCGGCCAACACCGAGACAGCAGTTCACACGGCACTGGTTAACTACTGAGGCACGGACACCTGTCAGATGGCTCGGCCGGATGATGCCCCATCTGACTTAGTGAGCGCAGCAGCAGGGGGTGGATAGTGCTACTGGACTAATGTTTTTTTTTTTTTCTTATCCCTGTACTGTAGTTTATACCATTACCATCTTGAGACAGCTCTGTTTTATAAGAGGAATGGTAACAATCTCCCTGATAACCTCTAAATTTGTCCTGGTGGAGACAATACTCCAGTCACATTGTTCAAAACAAAGTCAAAATCACACTATGTCCACAAATATACATGATAGCTGCTCAGCGTTGGGCAAATTTCTGAATTTAAGAAATGACTTGCTCTTAAATTATTAATGTTAATATGAATAGAATTAGCCACACCCACAGGATGTTGAATTAATCTTTTGTGACATTTATACACTTATTTTACTAAGTTACTGTATTGTATTAATGTATTTATTTACAGTAAAATTGTATTTAATATGTATATATATATATATATATATATATACACACACACACACACACAATTTTACTGTGTCTACCGTACTTTGTAATGACAATTTACTATATAACATACAGAATCGATAGATAGATCGATAGGCCTAATGCTATAGAAACGCTATAGACAGCTTGTTTACTTTCATATAAAAATATGGCATGCAGTTGCATCAAACAATGGTATAAGCTATTTAAAATATCATTCAATGTAAACTGTGATAATTATAATTAATAATCGCAATTACAATTTCAAGGGAATGATTGACAATTATGATTTCTGTCATACTCGTGCAGCCCTAATATGAGAAGATCTAGAATATAAAAAGAGATCATCTCAATTTTGAGAAGACGAGCTGCATTACCCTGCCAAGACCACAGCTGCTTTCACACCCACATGCGAAGTGTGCATGTGTGTGTTAAAATCAGCTCATTTGTGTATGAAAACATGGGACTGTAAAATGATCCCCAGGAAATGCCAAGTCTACTATCCTTTATTATGCATTGCTAATGGCAGTGACTGTGAGCTGCACCCAACATGACACTCTGATTGCTTCATATACATGAGTGTGTCACATTAACAGGTCAACAAAAAGTCATTAACACAAATGCAAAGTACACCAAAACAACAGAATTTATCTTAAAGGGATAGTTCTTCATTTACTCACCCTCACGTTGTTCCAAATTTGTATAAATTTATTTTTTCTGAGGAACACAAAAATAGGTACTTTCAAGAATGTTTTATCTGTTTTTGCTCATACATTGAAAACGACTGGGTTTCAGTGTATAGACAAAAAAACACAATGTTGGCATGTTTTGGGTTGAACTATCCCTTCACAACAAGCTACACCATGAGTTGATTGCAACTAATATGATTATATGATCATCCACCTCAGGCACAAATTGACACATTGTTAAGTTTCTTGGCATTAGTATTTCTTAGAAGAAGAACATTGTGAAAGTGATGATGTGCTGTTGCCAGAGGCTGCAAAGATGTTATTCACCTCAATACGGTTTTCTCACGACTACTTAAGACTTTCTCATGCTGTGATTTCGGTATTGCTGAGTCACACTGTCCAATTAAAATTCAAATTAAAACATTATATGGCACATGCAGAAGCTGATTAATGTTAATTTCAGTGAGTCAAGAACTATGTGTAGGACATCAGCATGCAGCCTGTGCTGCGTTTGATCAGCTGAGACAACCTCCGTGAACTGAGGATCCAGTCTGCTGGTCCAGATGACTTAATCAGCTATAAATATGCCCTACGTCCTCCATCCACCAAAATGGAACTAATCCTGGGCTTCTTATTCCCTAACTGGCATTACATTCAAGAGATCCATTCAGCACCTGAGGATCTATGCAAGACTGCATTAACTTGAGGTGAAGCAAGTGAATTTCTGGCTTTGAACTTTATGTAATTTCAAAAGTATGTGTTGTCACTGTTGAATGCACAATGTTTGAAGTAAGACTTTTGTGAGAAGCAAAACTTATGCAAAAGGGAGAGGAGACAGCCTGACTGTGGATTGGCAGATTTATTTATTTGATGCTGTCTGGAACCTGCCTGTACTCTAATAGAAGCTGACAAATAAACTGCTTGGAGATAGAGAGGGTAGACACAATGTCTTCCAAAGGCTTGAGAAAAGCAAACAGAGTGAGAGAAAAGGGCTAGAAAGTAGGAAAGGAGTTGGAACCATTTAATAAAAACCTTGCATATTGTGTTTAAATAAAAGCAGATTTGTCCCCGGGTTTGCTCAGTGTCTGTTCTTGCTCTTTAATAAAACTGTTCACAGATGTGGCCCATCTTCACTTGACATGACCAAGAAACACAGTGAAAAAACACAAATCACTCTTACTTAGTACAAAGCATCTCGGATATTATATAAAACAGTGTTTCTTAAACGTTTTGGTATTCTTTTTCCTCATGACCCCATCAGTAAGGCTCAAATTTTAATGCCACCAAACCATAAATGTGTAATTTTAACTCACATTTCACTGAAAAAAAAAAAATCTGTTTGATAGGGAGTACAACTAGATGTGTCAAACTGAACTTAAAAATTATACAACTTAAAATTTTTACATACTGCACTAACTCAATTTTGAAATATTGTTTAAGGCATACATATATATATATATATATA
>NW_015539895.1:1262769-1265887 GCF_001515605.1 Sinocyclocheilus anshuiensis | reverse complement strand
ATACTGTATATGTGTGTGTGTGTGTGTGTGTGTGTGTGTGTGTGTAAAGCAAGAATAGACACAAATAGACACACACAAACACATCTACTTTAATAATGTGTCACATATGTTTTCCCCTGAGTCTCACAAAGACTTTAAAGATGTTCAGTTATGTTGTGCTAACTGCTAAATGCTAACATCTGATCTACAGCTCAAAATAATGGATGTTGTATGCCATTGTTTTGTCTCATAACCCCTTCCCATATGGGAAATATCATCATAATATAAATTTAAATGGCTTTAAACCACAGCAATGTCTCTTAAAATGCACTGTATTTGGCAGATAATGAAAGAGACAGAAAAATAGAACTATCAATAACGCATGTTAATATGAAGCATTGATAATAGCTGTAAAAGTTTCAAAGGCTTGTGTTGTCTTTTATGTGGCTCTGTACAAATTTTGAACAGTTTTGCTTCATTTAACCACAACTTTCTGTAGCTAGCAATGGAGAACACCATTTACTGCCATACATTAGCTGATAGCTAATTTCATGCCACTTACAAAGTTACACAGCAGTAATCTAATTAAAATGCTGGGAAACCTCAACACAAAATGCTCAAATTAATCAGTCCCAGGAACATGTAAAACCCATTTTATCCATGCTAGTCAACAATACCACAAAAATACCTTACATCTGAACCTCATCATGGCACCATTTTGGACTCTGCGCCAACTTCCTGTTTATTTTCATCACAAATTAGTAAAGCTTCAAAAGTATACTTCTAAAATGTTGCAGCACACAAGAGGAAATGACTCAAACTGTTTCATATGAGAGAGTGAGCATTTCATTATACTTGCTGCAAATGGCAAACACGCCTGTTGCATCTTGAAAAGGGGTAACCAATAACCATAACCAAGCTTCAAACATCAGAGCGTGTCAACCCTCAATTCCTTCCTGCTTGAATATATCTCAAATTACAAAAATAGCACAAAACAAGCCAACTTTGAAGACATCATTTTAGAAAAGTGTCTTCTCGGGCAGCCATGAGACTCTCCCTTCCCCCTTTTGGCACTGTTGAAGTGCCCCATTGCTCTTGGTTCCATTGTTATCAGAGGGGCAGTGAAGCTGAGACACACGCAAAGCCCATGGGATAAAAAAAGATTCTTACCTTCTCTCATTCACAAAACTCTGTCCACACCACTCTCCCCACTGAAGACCCAGCGACCCACACCAGACAATCCGCAACTGTGATGTACCTCAAGACTTGTCCCTAAACTTTTGCTTTGTGCTCTGTGTAACTGCCCATGCACTTCTCCCCCTCTCTCAGTCTCTCTCTCCCTCACTATGGAGAAAGAGCGCAGGGGTAACGGCTAAAGCTGTTCACGCTCATTCACATGCAGATCGCCAAGAAGCTTCCACTAATCCAAAAGAGGACTTCTCCCATCCACCCCTCCTCCTCCTCCCCCTGCATCTCTCTACTGCCTCTCTCAAACTCATTTGCATACGAATGGGGCTGCTGTCAGTCGGCCGGCCCAGGCTCCCCTGCTGACCACACAATGAGGAAAATACGTAATTGACCCATAAAATCAATTAGGAGAAATTTTAGTGCTTCTTTGAATAGTCGGCATCCACAGACTCGCTCATCTGAGAGAAAATGAAAAGCAAATCACAGTCACTCGTTCAGTGCAAATTTCTGTGCTGGTAATAAGTGCCGCCGCCTGTGCGGTCATGCTGGGCTGTTTGGGCTGTGGATTGCTGTTAAAAGACGTGGTAATGGTCAATCAGACGTGAGTGGTTTTTATACTGGCACAGAGCTTGTAGTTCGCCATTTACAGAAAAGCAGCACTGGAGTTTAAGTGCATGGATACATATTATTAGTGCACAGCAAGCCTGATATCACTGGATAAAAACACTGGTATGTTTTCATTTGGACAATGGACAGTTGTAATTTTAGCTGGTCTTCAAAACTATACAACTTCAAATGGATTTAATGGAGAAACCTGTGTGAATTTAAAGAAACTGTTCACTCAAAAATGAAAATTCTGTCATCATTTACTCACCCTTATGTTATTCCAAATCCATATGAGTTTTTTTTTCTTCTTTCGTGGAACATAAAAAGACATTTAATAGAAAAAAAAAAAAACATATAATAAGTAATTATAAAAGCGGTCCATATGATCCTTGCGGTATATTCAAGTCTTCTAAATCCATACTATATATTTTATAATGACCAGACTGAAATTTAAGCTGTCATTTATTTATAATCCAGTTGGTTGTTAACAACTGCGACCTGATCATTGAGTCAGTGGGATGAATTTGAGAAGAAAAGTATGCCATAAATGAATCATTTAGGCCAAATGTGAACTGGAGGAAAACGACTCCCTGAAAAGATGACTCAAAATAATGATTCGTTTATCCCTGCTTCTCAAATCTAGGGCATATGGCAAGATTTTCTGTGAATAACTAAAATTCTGGTCTTTTCCCTCATGCTTGGAATGTAGTGCTTAGAGAACTTTTAAGATACTTTTATGGTGCTTTTTGTCTTTTTTTTAGCTTGACAGCCCCAGTCCCCATTCACTATCATTGTACTGACAAGGGCAGCCACAAAATTCTTTACGTCCCTCATGCTTGGAATGTAGTGCTTAGAGAACTTTTAAGATACTTTTATGGTGCTTTTTGTCTTTTTTTTTAGCTTGACAGCCCCAGTCCCCATTCACTATCATTGTACTGACAAGGGCAGCCACAAAATTCTTTACAAAATTAATCTTCACATTTTAATGAAGAAAGAGTCACACAGGTTTGAAATGACATGAGTAAATAATGACAGAATTTACATTTTTGGGTGAACTATCCCTTTAAGGACTCCTCTCCGGATCTGTTTAAACATGAGGAGGTGAAACATCTCTGCACAGTTTCACTGAGGAAGTGTGTTTTTCTCACTTTCTAACTGTCAGTCTGACTTATCACACAATCTGAGTGTTTAGTCTTTATGCTCTTCATAAAATGAAGTCCACCTCATATAAATTAAAGTCAAGGACACTGAATATACATCCATGTAAGGATGGGCCTATTTTAAAACAGCTAGCCATGAGAGAGGGTGAAAAAAGGGCCTGTGAGTAAAAGAGAATGTGTGTGTG
>NW_015539895.1:1257019-1262618 GCF_001515605.1 Sinocyclocheilus anshuiensis | reverse complement strand
GTGTGTGTGTGTGTGTGTGTGTGTGTGTGTGTGTGTGTGTGTGTGTGTGTGTGTGTGTGTGTGCGTGCAGGTCAAGCCCATGCTGAGACGCTGTAAGGATGGTTTTATGTTGGAATCACAATAATGTTCCTTTGTTTGACACTCAATAGATGGCTGATGTATCATAGTGAGGCCTCTAAACAACACACTCGTGCTTCCAAACAAAAGACACCAGCCAACAACTAAACCACAACATGTACCTACAGCACTCACAGCTCAATACAACAGATAAATATTGCAAACCACAACCCATTGCATTCAAATGACAGCTACTTAGCAGATTACACAAACCAGAAACATTCCAGAAGAGAGATTGGTATAGTAAAATATTAACAGAAATCAGTCTTTTACCTTAGCAGATAAGTGGGATCCTGGAGCAGTTGCCAGGCCCCATGTGCTGTCAAGAGAGTGAATTGCGAACTGCTCAGGATGTCAGTTACGAGAATGTGTGAGTCTAATGCGCGTGTGTGTGTGAGGGTGTGTCGTAGCATAACCACAGACAGCACTCCGAGGGTGATGCATTTCCTTGCCTTTGGGCCTCTCTCTTCCTGGTTGTATTTTAACTAGTTTCATGCCACACAAAAGGAAAGCAGTTTCTCCAGCTCTGCTATCGCCATGGTTACCTAAGTGTTTCTCAAGAGTGGGATGGATGTTTATCCATTTTCCTTATGTCATCAGAGCAAGTCTCTGTTAAAATCCCACCCTTGAGATACAAGGAAATGTCTTTTACAATCCCAGACAGGTAAAGTAGAAAAATGCAATCCTTGTAAATGGAATACAATCTGCTGGGATGCGTGAATGGAAATCCGGTACGAAATGAACTAAGAGAAGCCATTGAAGAGAGTTCCAGACAGCAAATTCTCATCCTACAGTGCCTAACCTCACACACACACACACACACACACACACACACACACACTTGTGCCTGCAACATATCACCACACAGCGCATCTCTGATGTTTTGGGAATTCTCTCTTCACCACTGACAGGAAAAAGCATTTTGATTAATGTGGCAGTCGGAAAATGACCTTTGCATGCGGCGAGAGCTGTCTATTTTACATTCAATATTTAATCATTTGATAAAGTATAGAACAAGCCCAATGACAGCAATTCATCACTTTCATCTAAAAGCCTTTTGCAAACCTCCGAGCCACATGCAGGGTCTATATGCTCCACTGCGTCTACAGCTAATTAACTGACTGAGGTTTGTTAATGGAGTTTCCTGCAAAGTGCTCTCCACTGTCACATCGTTCTGGTCATTCCAGGTCATTATCTGATGACTAATGCATCTTCTCCTCTTCGAATCCACACACTCTGGAAAACTCTGTATGATAAGATACACTTACAATAATTCTGAACCACTGCATGACAAGGATTGATATGAACATACAAAAATTGTTTTGCAGTTGTCTTACTTACAGGGATAGTTCATCCAAAATTATTTACTCACCCTCATGTTGTTCCAAACCTGTATGACTGTCATTCCTCTGTGAAATAAAAGCTTTTTTGAAGATATTTTGAAAAAAAATTTTTTACCATATAATGAAAGTTAATGGGGTTCAAAACAACACTTGTTGTCATGTAACAACATAAGGGTGAGTATTTAATAACAGTTTTCATTTTTGGATGAACTATTCCTTTAATTTCATAAAACATTTGGCGGTACAAACATTGAGGTTATTTAAACAGAGGCGTTGATTTCTACGGATGTTGATATGGTTGAGTAAAAAGGCGAGAGAGGAAGAGAGCAGGAGGAAGTACGTGTTTGCTGTGCCACAAGAGACAGTGAATTGCCACTAAATGTCTCTATTACCGCTCCTCTTTAATTAAAAGCACATGTACGCACAGACGCTGTCAGTTCTTTCATACTGTTGCCAGGGTAACCTCCCCAAAGAGACTGGAAGTATCGGGTTACTACGGAGAGCTGCCGCCACACACCGTGAGAAAGCTGCTGGTTCTTTACTCCAGCCTTGCTTGTGTGGGATTCAAGGGGTTAATTCATTTAAAGCATCTTAACCTCATCCTAATCCAAGCATACTTAAAAGGACATGGCAGACGGAAGAGAAGGATTCCTGAAGTCTGACCCCATCCTCTGTTCTCAGTGTCTTCCACACATGGTGGGAGGGACAGGTGAGGACAGAGCGGGAGGACAGTGGCAAACTGCCGGACATCTGTTAGAGCGTCTTCTAAACTGAGCTGATGCACAGCTGGAGTTTCTGCTGAGAATTACCAGAAGAGAAGAGTATTACTGAACAACAAGATTCTACCAAATGTGAACTAGGCCCTTAAAAATGTCCTATAGTTTACATCTGTTCTAAGTACATTTTATGCAATTAAAATTAATTTCTGCATTTGATACTTTCCTTGATACTACACAGTGCATATATTTCATATTCACTGTAATGTTATGTATTATATACAGTATAGATAAATGTTAGCTTAGCTGAGTCATGTTAACTACTAATCTAAATTTAATCTAAACAACAAAACAACCTCCAACTCACAGTTTTAAATAATGGACTGGCCAGACCCCTTATTAATCTGGCATGTATAACTTACTAACTACAAATCAACTGACTAACTAAACATCAAACTGACTAACCAAAAAACTAAACTAAACTAACTAGCTCACTAACAAACCAACTAAGTACAAACCAACTGACTAACTAAATATCAAACTGACTAAACAACTAAACTAAACTAACACACTAACCAGCTACCTAACAAACCAACTAAGTACAAACCAACTGACTAACTAAACATCAAACTGATTAACCAACTAAACTAAGCTACACTAAGCAACAAACCAACTAACCAACTAAATCTAAATAATTCACTTACTAAGTTCAATATTAAAATCAATAAGGGGACTGGACAGACTAAACTGGACAGGATTACTAAATTAAACTCATTGGTTTGAATCATGGATTGGTCAGACATTTTAATAATCTAGTTTACTAACTGGATTACTAGCTACCTAAATACCAACAAACCAACTCTCTAACTAAACATCAGACTGACAAACTAAGTTAAACTAAACAACAAACAAACAAACCAACCAACCAACTACCTCACTAAATACTACCAGCCTGTTTACATTCCAAGCATTTATCAGTCTAAGTAATTTTCTATAAAAGTAAAGCAAGTAAAAGAGTTAAACATCAGTGGTCGGAATAGAGGCTGTCACTGTTTGACAGTCACCTGTTAATCTGAGGGGGTCAGTATACAAAATACACCTCCACATCATACCGCTTTGAGGTAAACAAATGCTTCAAAGTAACCGCCCGTGATTAGGCTTATTAAGGATGACAAAGTCAACTTACCATCAACAGTGCACAAAGAGCCGAGCCGTGTCTTGCCCTGACAGCTGCTGCTCCTCACAGGGCACAATTTCCAAAAGTAGCAAAAACGATTACATACAGTATAAGCACACCAACAAACACTTCTTTTTTTACTTTCTATTTTGCTTTCTTTGCATTATCCGTTCACTCATGGATTCTTGCCAAGAGGATGTATTTAGGAGAAAAACATACACATGATCAGCATTCACTTTCGTATTCTCTCCCTCTGTATTTGTGTTTGTGTCATGGCCTTTAATAGTATTAGTTGTGCTATCATCCTTCAGTCATTATAAACAGCCTTAACATACCCACTAACATTCAGAAAACCATCAATAAACATAAGGTGACTTTATAATTATTATTACCAACTATGGACTGCCTGCTCCCTAGAGTAAGTTAATCTAATTCACTTCATAAAATAATAGCTGCCTCTTTAGCACTGGTTCAAGATGGCAGACCATGTTGGTATCACAAGGGCTGAGCATGTTTTCACAACACATGTGGCTCTACTGAGTCTCGTTTCATTTTCAGGGCAGGATGCAGTTGTTCTTAGCGAGGGACGACCCTTCCAGGAAGCCCTGTCATGCTGTCCAAGAGGAAATCACCTTTCCCCTCTCCCCCTCATCCGGGCTGGTGAAAATGTGGGTCTAGAAGGTTTAGAACTTTGACCTTCTACACTAGATCTACAACACAATGGATTCAAGGATGAAACATTTTCATTGTGATTTGATGGGCTTTTGAATCATTTTAAATCAGTTTTTGTAACACATAAAGCAAATTAATAGGGAAAAAAATTGCCAAATCAGTAGCCTAATAGTTTTATTTTACAAGGAGCAGGTTGCCTCATGGGGGTGGCCATGTTGAAATCATATGACCAAATCCTACTCCTTTTGTCTCATTACTCCCCCAGTTATTGAATACTTGCGCTTGTTGAATTAATTAATCACTACCAAGTGAAAAATGTGTAAAAAAAAACACCTTTAATAATTCCACCAACAAATAAGTGATATTTTATACAAATATCTAGAAAATCTACAAATGTGGAAGTGGTCTCAAAAGGGGAAGTGTCACAGACGTTCTTCTTTTACTATAAGTCTTCACGGGAAACCTGAAAGCAAGGTTGTTTTTGTTAACTATGTAAAAAATATAAATACTGATATATGTCAAATTTAAACTAAAAAAAGAAATTTTACTTATTTGTTTGCCAATGACAACCTTTTAATTGAAAAAATTATAAATACTATAAATACACACATGCACACACATCCTGCCATGTGAAATCTTTTCAAAACATTGGCTTTTCTTTACTTTTTTTTCTGAAGAACTAAAACTCTCCATTGGAAACTACCTGCCAATATGGACCTCAGTGTATTCCAGTTGTGTGTTGAATTGTCTCGTAAGCTAACTTGGTGTCAAACGTTGTTTTACTAACATGCCAACTCCAAGAAGGCCTCTGCCAGGAATGTGGAGTCCCATCGTAGCGAGTGTCAACACATAAACATCTAACAGGTCGAGGCGAGAGACTCAGCACGTCGCTAAGAGCTAAAGGAAAACACACAGAGACTGCACCACCCCTGCCCAGAGCAAAGGCTGGTTATATAGAAATGACAGTAGCAACTAGTAATGTTTTTCCCAATTTGCTTTAGATGTAAACTCCTGGAAGATGTAACCTCCTGGAATATACTATATCTATGCAATTGTGAGGTGTCTAACTGCAACTTGAACATGACCTGGATTCCTGAGGGGAAATAAATTTTTCTAAAAACCACAAACGCCCCATACTACAGTTCATAAATTTACACCTACATAAAGATATAACATGAAATGTGACAGTCATTTTGATTAGCTCAGCATGAAAAGAGCTTTCCTGGAGCATTTCAGTCCTTGATAGTGCAACTGAAGCAAACAATCAACTATGGGTGGCAAGACACTGTCAAAAGATCTCTGGGATAAAGTTGTGGACAGGCACAAGTCAGGAGACAGATATAAAAAACATGTTAAAGGCTTTATCAATGCCTAGAAGCAAAGTGAAGTCTAATATTAAGAAGTGGAAGGTATTTGGTACAACACAGACCCTCCCTGGATCAGGACGTCGCTCCAAACTGAATGAAAGAGCCGGGAGGAAACTGGTCAGAGAGGCGACCAAGAGTCCTACAGCAACTCTGAAGCAGCTGCAGGAATTTATGACAAAGAGTGGTCATTGTGTGCATGTGACAACA
>NW_015539895.1:1255528-1255606 GCF_001515605.1 Sinocyclocheilus anshuiensis | reverse complement strand
CAGCTGCAAGCTGCAGGAATTTATGACAAAGAGTGGTCATTGTGTGCATGTGACAACAATATCACAAACAAATGTGGC
>NW_015539895.1:1236861-1255309 GCF_001515605.1 Sinocyclocheilus anshuiensis | reverse complement strand
TGGGGGTGTTTCTCTGCAGCAGGGACTGGAGCACTTGTCAGGATAGAAGGAAAAATGGATGGGGCAAAAAACAGTCAAATTCTTGAGGAAATCTGCTGCTCTCTGCCAGTTACCTGAACTTGAGCAGTTCTGCAAAGAAGAGTGAGCAAATATTGCAAAGTCTAGATGTGCAAAGTTAGTAGAGACAGATCCCAGCAAACCAAAGGCTGTAATTAAAGCTAAAGGTGTTTCAACATAATAAGGCTGATCCTTTTCCAACTCAGTGATTCGTTTTTTTTATTTATTTATTATTTTTTTAAGAGTAAATACAGCTGGATAAAACAAAAACTGTGTCCGTCTTCATTTCAGAATGTGATTATTTTAAAGGGGGGTGATTCTTTTCTATAGCCACTGTAATATAATATACTATATAATTTAGTGTAGTATAATTACACAAACACAAGTATGCATTCCACCCCATCACTTCAGAGATAGTAAGTCAAATACGCAATCAATCATATGCAAAAACCAAAATTTACCCAGATAATCTGAAAAGAATAGAGCTACAGTTCCCTAGTACCCTAAGGTGTTCGGCCTTTCCTTTCCACCCTTATCCCCTCTTTTGACCCCCATTAGTGACACAAGGTCTCATTTGTACCCTTAATCTGTGCTAATGTTTAAGTTAACCCACTCATTTGCAGGGGGACATAGATTAAGGGAACAGCATTCCAGAAGAGCTGCTTTGCCAGATCAGCATTTCACAATCCCACCGTTATCCCATGATGTGGAGTGGGGTTTGCGTAGGGGTCATTAGAGATCGGGCATCTATAAGGGATCAAAGGAGATTTGACCAACATGGTGCTTAACACCAATGAGAATGAGAACTCCTGTTCGTTTCGACCCAGACTCATGAGAAGCAGAGCCGAGTTGGTTTGTAGAATGCAGATGAGACTAAAATTTAATTATTTGGCCTCAACACCAAACGATATGTCTGGCAGAAATCCAATATAGCTCACCATCCAAAAAACACCATTCCTACAGTAAAGCATGGAGGTGCTAATATCCTGTTATGGGGGTGTTTCTCTGCAGCAGGGACTGGAGCACTTGTCAGGATAGAAGGAAAAATGGATGGGGCAAAAAACAGTCAAATTCTTGAGGAAATCTGCTGCTCTCTGCCAGAAAGTTGTCAATTGGAAGAAGGTTTACCTTCCAACATGACAATAACCCAAAGCACACAGCAAAACTGAGCACACAGTGGTGGAAGGAGAAAAAGGTGAATGTCCTTGCATGGCCTAGTCAGAGCCCAGACTCAAACCCCATTGAAAATCTGTGGAATGACTTGAAGACTGCAGTCCACAAACGTTCACCATCAAATTTACCTGAACTTGAGCAGTTCTGCAAAGAAGAGTGAGCAAATATTGCAAAGTCTAGATGTGCAAAGTTAGTAGAGACAGATCCCAGCAAACCAAAGGCTGTAATTAAAGCTAAAGGTGTTTCAACATAATAAGGCTGATCCTTTTCCAACTCAGTGATTCGTTTTTTTTATTTATTTATTATTTTTTTAAGAGTAAATACAGCTGGATAAAACAAAAACTGTGTCCGTCTTCATTTCAGAATGTGATTATTTTAAAGGGGGGTGATTCTTTTCTATAGCCACTGTAATATAATATACTATATAATTTAGTGTAGTATAATTACACAAACACAAGTATGCATTCCACCCCATCACTTCAGAGATAGTAAGTCAAATACGCAATCAATCATATGCAAGAACCAAAATTTACCCAGATAATCTGAAAAGAATAGAGCTACAGTTCCCTAGTACCCTAAGGTGTTCGACCTTTCCTTTCCACCCTTATCCCCTCTTTTGACCCCCATTAGTGACACAAGGTCTCATTTGTACCCTTAATCTGTGCTAATGTTTAAGTTAACCCACTCATTTGCAGGGGGACATAGATTAAGGGAACAGCATTCCAGAAGAGCTGCTTTGCCAGATCAGCATTTCACAATCCCACCGTTATCACATGATGTGGAGTGGGGTTTGCGTAGGGGTCATTAGAGATCGGGCATCTATAAGGGATCAAAGGAGATTTGACCAACATGGTGCTTAACACCAATGAGAATGAGAACTCCTGTTCGTTTCGACCCAGACTCATGAGAAGCAGAGCCGAGTTGGTTTGTAGAATATACGCTCATGGCCTGATAAGAATCGCGCTCTCTCTCTCTCTTTTTGCTCCAGGCACTCTGGAATAATTGACTCTTAATTATTGTTTTTATGTGATAAGAGGCTTGTTAAAAGTGAAATAAGAACAAATCAGCATCTTTCAGTATGCCGTATAAATTCCTGCAAAAAAAAAAGAAAAAAAAAAAAGAGTGTTCTCTCAAAGCGATATGCATGAAGAGCTGATTACAGCTTTTTGAAAACGTATTAGCATCACTCTGAAAGAATGTGAGAAAGCATGTTTTCACTCCAGTGAGTAAATGAATCTTTTAGAATAAAGGATTTCAATCAGTTGGACTAATCTGACTTGAGAACGTTGCTACCCCCTAGTGGTTGATCTGATAACTGCTAGATCAAACAAAGGCAGGCACTGCAGTTTCATGGAAGGAAGACCCATATGCCAGAATGAAAAAAAGAAGCAGCGGATGAAAAGGCAAGATTGGAATCCATCCATCAAACTACAATCTTCTCTTTAAAGCTGCAGTTATTATCCAAAGTGATGTAAGTCAATCTCAATGAGTCTATCATAAGAGAATGTGATTGTTGCTGTTGTAAAAGGACAGGAAGAGCATGACTGGAATGAGAGAGAGAGTGTTTCACAGACTTTTCAGCTGTATGTCATAGCCATACTTTCACAGTATGCTTTTTTTTTTTATTTCTCTCTCCCGTGGCACTCCTTCACATTGAAACAAATAATTGTAAGCTGTCAATTTGGCTGATTCTTAGACATATTTAAAATTACTGTTAAAATGTAAAAATGCAACTCATATAGAAAATAATGTGATATTTTTGTGGAGTTTAAAGAAAAAATAGCCAGTGCAACTAATAATATATATATGATAATATACAAAAAGAAAAAGTTTCGATGAAAATCTAAAGTTATATATAATCACATTAAGATTTTTATTTTGGGGCCAGAAAAGAATACATTTATTCAGCAAGGACACATTAAACTGATCAAAAGAGACATTTAAATGTTTGCACAGGTCTGACTGAATCAGAATGCAGGTATTAACTCTTCAAATTAAATACAAAATTTGTCATTTTATCTGTTTCCTGCTGCAATGTAACTTGCTACTTGTAACTATATTTTTTTTTATTAATTTATTTTTTTTAAGTGCTGCTGTTTTAAACTCTTTAAACCATGAAAAATTTAATGGTTTCCACAAAAATATCAAGCAGCACAACTACTTTTAACATTGCCAATTATAAGAAATGTTTCTTGAGCAATTCAGAATATTAGAATGATTTCTGAAGGATCATGCGACACTGAAGACTGGAGTAAAGGCTGCTTAAAATCCAGCTTTGCCATCACAGGAATAAATTACATTTTAAAATGTATAAAAATAGAAAATGTATTGTTGATCAAATAAACACAGCCTTGGAGAGAAAAAAACATTTAAAAAAATCTTACCGCCCCCAAACATTTGGATGGCAGTGTATAATAAAGACATTTTTTTCATGCTTTGTATGACTGAAAAATATATATATATATATATATATTTTACTTTGAAATACATTTTTGGAAATAATAATTAAGTTTTAAGATGCAAGGAAAATATGTCATTAATGTTTACATGATGAGTACTCAACTTGACCCTTTAAGTGTTCGTAGAAAATTGTATAAATTAACACAAAGAATACATCAAACACAAAGATAACATTTTTTTTTAAGATTTATCCTTTTCATTATCCAATACATCCTTATTCGTCATTGATGCTATATATACAAATCCCCAAATGTACACGCAAGCTCCCTCACGTACATTTCTACAAACACGTACACACCGAACCCCAAATATACACCACTATGGAGCACAGCGGTATCCATTTCCCATTTTTCCTCTCCTCTAGAAAGGTTATAAACATTTAGAAAGCAGAATTTTGGCACCCCCGGCTACGCTGTTTGATCCTGACACGTTGAAAGAGGGTGTGATTTGTCCTGTAGTCGAGAGCACATCTGCTGTCTGACCTATATTTCCTGTGCTTTACGCAACTGATTGGAAAGACCACAGGGAAACGTGATGAGCAGGCAGCATCATGTTCCCACAGCCAACATATCAGTGAGTCTGTGTGTGCTTGTGTCAAAACGTATGCCCGTGTGTGTGTGTGTGGTGGAACGGTGTGAGGAGTTCATGTATGTTAATGTGTGTTTGAGCATAAACGCCTGCCTTTCCTTCCAGGTCGGCCAGAAAAGTCATTACATAAAGCCAAAACTCTGGGTCTTTTGTATCAGCCTTGCCACTATTACAAGTCCAGCCTTACACTGTTTCCCCTGGGTTTGTTTGTTGGTGGAGCAGAGACAAATTGCCATGCCTACAGGCACTAAACCGTACTGTGGGAGTACTGATGGTCCTGGCCTTTACACAGAGTACTGCTTCCCGATCAGACACCGTATCAGGTATCCTGCAGGAAAATCTTAACCAAACTCTGCTTCTAATAACCTGTCTGCTGCACACGATTAATTACTCCATCACAGTTGAACACTACAGCACTGAGTCAACAAGACAGGCAGAAAAATGACTGAAATTCTCCCGGGATCAGAGTCCAGCTTTCGAAGCTTGGCGCTAGGTGTGGCAAGGACCTGGATGGGGGGCCCTGGGCGTTCTTTCTAGCTTTTCCAGGTAGTCTGGGCCTGAACGGACATCTTCCCAAGTCATGTCTCCCCAGAAACCGGCAAATTGCTTTCCACGTTGATGTACAGAAAAAAACCTGCTTTCTCAGGATCTCCAATTGGATGGTGACATTTTATTAGCATGCCACTGTAAAAAAAAATCTGTAGTTTTTACAAAATAATTTTGGCAGCTGTGGTTGCCAGAATAATTTTGTAAAAAATACAGAAAAACTGTAAACACATTTACGGCCAAAAACTGCAAATTTTACAGTATAAAACTGTAATTTACAAACAAGAAAATTTGAATGTAAACCAGTAAATTCAACAATGCACACTGCTATTAAAATCTGTTTTGTACCTTTAACATACTGACAACCACCATAATAATGCAGGTGGTAAAAGAGAAAGCCACATGAAGAATCAAAGCTCATCACAAGTAGCTTCGCCACAAGCAGAAGTATATACTAATATATAGAAGGTGCACAGAGTCATTCATGCAAACACAAAACACCATCATGGTAATACACATGATACTTAAATAATGCATTCATAGTACGGGAACTTACTGTTAACCTATTAACAGTTTTTTTCCGTAGCGTTTTTACAAAATGTTACAGTTAGAATTACACTTATTTTTTACAGTGGTAATCAGTTAGATGTCTCACATGCCCACCGTGTTTGCGCAAGGCAGCGTTCTGTTGTATGGTTGTAAGGTTAGAATGTTGGAAAGGGTTTGTGCAAATCAGTAGCGTGCATAGATGCAAACTGTCAAGACAAATAAAGCCTTTAAAAGTTTTGAAAAATTGCAAAAAGCTGCAAAGTTTGAAGATTTATACACTGCTGTTCAAAAGTGTGGGGTCGGTAAGATTTTTTAAAATGTTTTGAAAGTAGTCTCTTAAGGTCTTATGCATTTATTTGACCAAAAAAAACTGTAAAACAGTACTATTGTGAAAAAGTCTTATAATTTAAAATAACTTTTCTATTTGATAATGTTTTAAATGGGCATTTATTCCTCCAATGGCAAAGCTGAATTTTCAGCATCATTACTCCAGTAATCAGTGTCACATGATCCTTCAGAAATCATTCTAATATGCTGATCTGGTGCTCAAGAAACATTTATTATTATCATCATCATCAATGCTGAAAACTGCTGTGTTACTTAATGTTTTTGTGGAAACTCTGCTAATTTTTTTCAGGATTCTGTGATGAACAGACATTACAAAAGCATTTATTTGAATCTGAAATATTTTGTAACATAAATGTTACTTTAATGTCAACTTTTTTATCAATTTAATGCATCCATGCTGAGGATTATCAGCCTTATTAGCGTTATCTTAAAAAAAAAAAAAAAACTTGATCTTAATGACCCCAAACTTTTGAACGGTAGCGTGTGTCTTATAGAAAGATTGGTAGAAGAACACTTAATTTCCCATAATGCATTCTGAATTTAATGTGTTGATATTCAGTTCAGTAAATTCTTCTTTCTGCCATTCCAATGAATATTCCAAATCAACTTACTGTGGTGTTTGAGCTCATATTTTGTAATGTTTGTTTTAATTTATTTTTGTACTGACAATTATTTTACCATCAGATTACATTTTATAGGCACTGGTTCATACAAAAAAATAAAAACAATGAAACTTTAATAAACAGTTAAAATATCGAGGGTGTGTGATTATGCTAATAATGACTGACATTTATAATACATCGGAGGGCATCAATCCCAACTGTTTCCTGCTTGGAGTCGATTTGTCCCTCCAAAGAACTCAAAACAGTCTCATCCTTATTCCGTTTCCATTCTGTTGGCTATAGAGAGTAACTGGTCAAGAACCTCTGAAGCTGGGGCTTTCCTTTACACTAACAATAACAGGATCTCACCACCAGATGCTTTGTGTCTATCACTCCATCTCATCACGTTCTGTCCATAGAACAGAAGAGAACAACACCCAACCATCAACAAGGTTGATCTTATCAAACAAGCCTGGACTCAAAAAGACTCAAGGAAACCGCTTTCTTTGTGGTGCCCATCCCCCATTTTTCCATGTCCTCCTGGCTTCAGCAGGGTGTCTGTGGTCCTTATCTCCAGACAGAAGGGTGAAGACTCTGTGTAGCCTCAATTAATCTCCCTGTGAAATGAGCATTAGCTTCATCAATTTGCTTAACTTACTTTGAGAGAGCAATCTCTGTAATTGAGTGCTCATCTAATTAAAAATCATTTACACCCACAAAACACGTTTAGCATGTCGGGTTCAGTCCCTTTCAATAAAGCCGTCTTAGATGATTGGAGCTCGTCTGGTCCAGGATCAGGGATGATCACACGGGTGTGAATGATTTTTATTGGAGGTGGCAAACTGAGCTTGTAACATTTACTATTCAAATTGATTTCAGAGTTGGACTAATCGCAAGGTGTGAGGCTGGCTCCCAAATCTAGCTTTTTTTTTTTTTAAATGGTTCCATTAGCATACTTAGCATACAGTTTCCCCTGGATTTCTATTAAGTGTGAAACATCCAGCATGACTAGTGACACCCAATTCTTGATCAAATGACTCGGTGAATCGGTTCTTTTTAGAGAATCAGCACAACCAGTGAAATCTGAATCCTGAGCGAATGACTTTAATGATTTGTTATTTTTTTGTGATTCACAAACACACAGCATAATAATCAGTAAAGTCCAATTCTTGAGCAAATTATTATTATTTATTTTTATTTTTTTTGTGAATCACAAAAATACAACACGACCAGCAAAGTCTGATTCTCAAGCAAATGATTCTTAAGAGCCAGTTCTTTTTAGTGAACCACAAGCATGCAGCATGACCAGCGAAGTCCAATTCTCGGGCAAATAGTTCCTATGAGCCATTGGCCTATGGGTTCAAATGGTTCTTTTTAGTGAATGACAAACATAAAGTTCGGCCAGTCAATTCTGATTCCCAAGAACTGATACTATGTAATGTTGTTCTTAAGGCTCTTAAAGGATTAGTTCACTTCCAGAATAAAATTTTCCTGATAATTTACTCACCCCCATGTCAAGATGTGTGTGTCTTTCGGTCTTCAGTCGCAAAGAAATTAAGGTTTTTGAGGAAAACATTCTAGGATTTTTCTCCATATAGTGGACTTAAATGGTGGCCAACGGGCTGAAGGTCCAAATTGCAGTTTCACAGCAGCTTCAAAGGATCCCAGCCAAGGAATAAGAGTCTTATCTAGTGAAACGATTGGTCATTTTCTAAAAAAATGAAAAACTTTAAATTTATATACTGTACTTTTTAACCACAAATGGATAACATGGGGGTGAGTAAATTATCAGGAATGTTTTTATTCTGGAAGTGAACTAATCCTTTAAAGTGTACTTCTTGATAGTATAGTTTATAGTTAGTATAGTTAAAGATACACATTTTTATATTTTGAATTTTTCTCAATAGTATTTTATATAAATAAGTTAAAAATAAATGAAATACTTTACCACTTTTTTGTCGTTTCACAAATAATTAAAAAAAAATGTTTTCAAAATAATTCTTCTTCAGCATCAACCAGAATCAGACTTGGAATGGTACCTGATTGATTCCAACAGTCACACATTTAAAGTATGGCTGATTTCTCATCATCAAGGACTGGTTGCAGGGGGGAAAAACACATTATGAGGCATGGTTTTAAAGATTAATGATTGAACTTTACTATGGAGCTTATCGGTTCGTTCAGTGGACAGGCCCGAGGAATGTGAATGCCAGCAGTGGGTCAGTGGGTTGTTCTGTCAATTGTAGACTATACAGGCTGTTTGTAAGCCTCACTGACGCAGGCGGAGGAACGCAGGCCAAAGTTGGCACACATCTAACTTTTTATGGTAACTGGATGGATTTCAAAGGCGAGCATAAGTATATCTTGCAAGGGCTTATCTTTCATGTTTACACACTTGGGTGAGTTTATTATGGCTTTCAAACGAGGGAAATACACAAGTTTAGTTCAGCACACGGATCTGGCATTTCCTTCCTCGTGAGTAGTTCCCCGTCCTGTCAGAAAAGATAAACACAAAAACAAGCAGCCTCCCATTATGCACATCTGATGCTGCTCTCCTCCCCAAAACACTATCATCCTTTCAAAGAGAGGAAAACAGATGCTTGGAATTAATAAGATCAGTTCTGCAGCTTCCCTGCCCATCTACACCACAGATATGATGAGAAACTCTCTATATTTATCCTTGAACTGTGGTAGCTATGAATGACAGTACCGTCCGTCTACAGATTCCAAATATTAGCATTATCATTTGGCACTTACAGACATATCAGGTGCTGTGGAAGTATTGGCTTCAAACAAACAGAGGGTCATTTGGACAAAGAGAAAGTTGTTTACCACAAAAGGCATATAAAACCTACTCTGTGATGTGACTTCAGATTCCTGTTGTCCCCAGGAAATCTTTTTCAATTCGGCACAATAAGATTGTGTGTATTGAGACAGCTGGAGCTATGTGGGAACTGGTGAAGTATGTGTTAAAGCTTTCCTGTAATGTGATATAACAGCTTGAATTCATGGAAAGCTCCTGCTCACTCATTGAAAAGGGGAATTCACTAAGAATGCGGATAGTGATGTTTATCTGCGTTTCAGATTCAAGATTCACTACAGAAATCATGGAAGTCAGTTACCAGCACAGAAGATCTTTGGATGAGGCACAATCTATAATGAGCCTAATTAATATGCTAATTCCACACTTTTCAATGCATGTATTTTTATGCTAATATGGAGCTATCAAACCGTTGATGGATGCACACTGTTATAAGGACATAATACTTTTATTCAGCATTAAATTGATCAAAAGTGACAGTAATAATGTGACGTGGCAATGATATTTATAATGTTACAGAGTTATACTTCAAACACATACTGTTCTTTTGATCTTTCTATTCATCAGAATCCTAAAAAAATATCAGTTTCAACAAAAAATATTAAGCAGTGCAACTGTTTCAACATTTATAATAATTAAAAAAAGTTACTTGAGCAGCAAATCAGCATATTAGAATGATTTCTAAGGATCATGTGACAGTGATGACTGGAGTAATGGCTGCTTTGCCATCACATGAATAAATTACATTGTAAAATATATTCAGATAGAAAACAGTTATTATAAATTTGAATATTATTTCACAGTATTACTTTTTATTGTATTTTCGATCAAATAAATGTAGGCTTTGTTAGAATAAGAAACTTCTTTCAAAAACAAAAACAAAAAGAAATCTGAATGGTATAAACACCAAGAAGGAAATTAAAAAATAAAAGAAAATGTAAATGCTCATTTGAGGTGGATACATTTTTTTATTCAGTAAAAAAAAAAAACAAAAAAAAAAAAACTTGTGCATGTGCTACACCTGAAACATTTACCTATAGAGGCACACCAAAAATGTAATGTGGCCACATAATTCACTTGGCTGATTGGCTAAAATATTACCGAACATATCTAATGATGCGTCATCTAGCGTCCAGTCAGATGCTGGTGGTTGTCGAATAAGAATACAGTATGTAAAAGTGGCACAGTTTAGTAAATTTGCCCCCAACGCTTTTATAATTGAGTGTCTCTTTCCCACATTTTTTATGAACTATTATTATTAGTTGTTATTATTAGAGCTGTTTTTGCACATCAGGGCATATATTTAGGGGAGAGACTCACTGTTGCAACTGTCAAAAAGAGCACATAACACCCCTCATTACCCATGAGTCACTGTAAAGAATTAGTGAGAAAGAGCATTTCAGAGTTTACCGTTTCCTGTTTATTAGGATATGGTGCCTTGAAGGCTGATACAAACCCTGAGAGAATGTCAAACAGCTGTAAGAAAAAGTGAAGACGTCTAAGTACAGCTTCTCTCCTTGCACCTTTGTCTGCTCTTTTGTCACGAACTTCCTGTGAGAGAGCACTGGTTAATGAGCGTGGTATGCAAATCATAAGAAGTCTACAAGCATCTTCGTCTGACACACTATAAACCTCCACTACCTTCTCCAGTTTTGACAAAAACTCTACTGGATCCATGTTATCAGGCTCAAAAGAACCCACTGCTGTAATAAGACTTTGAAAGTCCATAAAAGACAGTTGTCTAACAGCTTGGCCATTTTCATTTCTTTGATCAAGAACCCTCTCATTTCCAGTCTGTCTTGTTCGCACTGGTGCTATTGGGAATCTCACCGAATCATCAATGTCGACTAATGGCTTCCTTGCAGTTCTTCTCCTCGTATTCAGAATTGGACTATATGATAATTAAGCTCTTTGTAGAGAAAGGAGCATAGTTTAATACACAATTTGGAGTGGAAGCTGGGTCGAGGCAGACTATAATTTCTTACACAGCTTAAACGATAACAGCTAAAAAAAAAGAAATAAATAACCAAGCCTTTCATTTCAGATCAGGAGAATAAACAGTCTGCTCTCAGACTCTAACCCTCGGTCTGTGACTGCCATTTGTTTAGACTTTTACAATAACAGAAATAATTGGCTCTCAGCTTCATCTATCAACTCATAACCTGACTTTCTTTTCGCAATTGTCAAGATAACCTTCTTCACAAAGGGTATGGAAATGATGAAAAAACACCAGCCTGCCAATCACCCAAAAGCCCCCCTGCTGAATGCACCAATCTGAGGTCCTTTAGTATAAAAGGGAGTTTTGGGACTCAGCGTGAATAAAGAGTGGGATTTTTCTCTCTCTTGAAACCAGAGTACCTGCAGGTCTGTTTTTTGACCCATCTATTTCCCACAGCTCTGTAAGAGAAATGGAAAGTCAGGCCCAAGAGAAAGATCAATCAATAGCACATGCGAATGGCCTTTTCAGATCAAAGTCAGCCAAATGTGGGCAGAGAAGCTGTCAAAACAATGGACTCCCTGCATAACAAAGTCTTTGCTATGTGAGATCAGTCCCTCCAAAAGCACATATTTCACAGTTTAAATATAGAAGGCTTCACCAAGCATAACAAACAGTAGATTACCGAAGGCACGAGTGAGGACCGGTGAGTCACGTCTGTAGAATGAAGGTGCGACATGTTACGGCGCGGCAGAGCTGTTACCGTAACAGTAAAGACACTCCAGCCACACTCTGATTACAGTCCCTGGTCTGTGATTATATCCTTGACACCCAACATGACCATCAGTGAAGCCCTAAACCGCTATTTCCGCTCGTGCCAGTATGACTGATGCAAACGGCCCCCTATCGAACCTCTGAGGTACTGTATCAGTCACCCCGCGGAGCAACCGCTCTGATGGTCAGACTTGGATAATCAACAAAGAAATGTCTGGAATGGAGCAACATCTTAGTCTAACAGATATGGGGATTAAGTTGCACTTCTGATGACAGACTGATTCAATGAACCTTTGAGCCCATGCCTTGATTAAAGAATTCCATATTTCTAAAAAAAAATAAATATGTTGAGAATTTTTAATTAAAGTAAGATGAGAATGTTCTGGCTAAAGTTTGTCAAAAGCGTTCATTGTTAAGCTTCTGCTGAATAACATGCTATGACTGGCCCATAACTGGGCCTTAAATGTATGATATTACATTTATTTACATAAAGTTGGTGTGGCTTAAAGGGACAGTTCAGCCACTCATGCTCATGCTCATGAAAGTATTTTCAAGTTACTTTCAAGTAGACCAGTAATAAATTAATCAAAGATAAAGGGTTTTGCGATCGAGAAACTGGCTGAAATATGCATCATTATCTCTCCAGTGAGTTTTTAAACACCTACCGGTATCAGAATCACAGATAGAATTATCTATTTTTGGTGAACTATTCCTCTAAATCTGGTTCAACTAGACAGTCTTATGCAACACTATTAAGTTGTGCAGCCTCTCATAAATGAAATCCTTTTAATACAATTACAATTTATGTACATATCCCAGGAAAATATATTGGACACGGGCTGTCAGATTGTTGAAATTGCTTGACTAATTACATCTTTGTCTGTAGAAAGACCTATGAAGTCTCAGAAGTAAATTCTCAGCAAAAACAGGTTTTTCCCTTGTGTTAAATCATAAACTCCAAGCTGAGACCCCCTCCTCGCACTCCACCACCATGCCTGTTCACCAGAGGAAAAATACAGATAGATCGAAAACACCCCAAACCAGCTGCCATGCATTACTGCTGGCACTTTCTAAATCAGCAATTCTGTCCAAGGACCTGAATGATGTACTCACTCCCTGTCACATGTTTGGAATGAGCTGCGTGCACAGCCCATTAGCAGATTGGCTGTCCGAGACCATATACCACTCGTTATTAATGGACAACATATATCATATCATATGCAAACAGATATCAAGTTACCAGCTGCTTTAATGTTGGCTCAAACTGTCAAAAAGAAAGTTTACTTGGTGAAAAGGCAAACTTTAGTACAAAAGCTGGATTATCCACATAAACTACATGAAACATGTTAGTTTCTGCTCCACTGAGACTTCATTCAAATAATTCATGAATACTGAAACCACAATTATATAAAGCTGAACAACAATGTCAGTATAACCCCTCCCAGAGAACCTATGCATCCACAATATCAGGTTAATAAAACCTGTTCTGTGTTGTTATCAGCGTATTGTGTTAAACTTATGGTTAGCTCCTCGCACAGACTGTCAACACAACTGAACATCTGAGCTCATGATGTGTGAATACTTCCCTCAGGCTGAAAATATTTTTCCACTAAGAATTAATGAGTCCCATTCAATTATCTTTTTCCCAAACCTCCTCATTTCTCTGATCAGTTACAAAGCCCCCTATAAGTAGCTGATCTGAACTCATTCACATCAAGACCATCAAGCCTCTTCTAATACAAAAATGGAGGGCAATCCTGTGGATCACCATTATGTCATTTATTTTTGACATCTAAATATCCAACAGAACAAGATTCCTGAATTCTTAAAAAAAATGTATATGTGTGTGTGTGTGTGTGTGTGTGTGTGTTATATATATATATATATATATATAATTATGTATATACTCACTAGCATGAGTCAGAACCTTGCCCAAAAGTAAACACAAAAACTATTGTTACATTTTACTGCGCTGAAAACCCCTGTACATTTACATTACCTTTATCATCATCTAGCGTTCACTTAAAGTTAATCCTTAAAACCAATAATAATTTAACAACAGTATTAAAGTAAACTTTAGTAAATTCCAGCTGTACATTATACTATTATAAATTAAATTGTAACATTTAAAATGATTGATTTTAGTTTTTAACCTTTTAGTTTTAATTTATTACAAAATTGTATAAAATTGTAATGTTGACTGTAACATGAAAACAGCTTATCAATATCAGCAAGAACTGGAATATCGGTGTGCCCATAAAACTGAGGGTATTACACAATTCATTAGTACCTCAAAGCATTATGAAATTAGCCCAAATATTTCATAAGCACCCCTATAAGGGACAGGGGGTGTGTAGAACTTTGTGAATGATGTGCATGTGAATTCTGTGGAGCTTTCTGTGGAATTCTCTGGCAGCAGATTCTGTGCAGGTACTCCTGGCTTATTCTGTAAAGAATGTCGATCACGCCTGAGTTTAATCTTCATGCCTTAAACAGGAAGACCTGATATCTGAAGCAATTTCTCCTTAAAAAGTGGATTTTCCTTCATCTTTATCCTTTTTTTTAAAAAGTTGCTGATGAATGTGAGGCCAAACACTATAGATTTAAAAGCTTGTCCTTCAGTTATCAGCATTGACTTTGCATGCTCGGAGGATTAGATGAGGTCAAATGTGACCCAGAGGGGCATATTTTCCTCTCATGGAAATGAGTGCCATCATGTTTAACTCTACTCACAGGCAATACCTTTACACATAAACATTACAGAGCACCTGAAGGATGCTATGGTAATTTGTAAAAGTTCTATAGACTTAATACTGGGTTGTTGTGGAATGGCAACACACACACACAATGCTGCTCAATCCCATAAACACTGCTCATCTCCTCAGACAGTGTGCACAGGTAATAAATCAAATGAGGAGAAGACATATCCAAATCTTTCTCAGAGGAGAGCACCAGGTTCACACGTGGATAAATGTCCTGGTAAACAGGCAAGTCGATCCCATTACTGACCCACCTCTATGGGCCTAAGATAAGAATACTGCTGCTTGTTAATGTTGTCTTATCTGCTAAGGAAACACATTTCCTTCTCAATACAAAAGAAGCTGTGATACGATTGGAAATGGCACCAAACACGGACCATAAACAGCTTAAAAAAGGAAGAAAGAAAAGAAAAACTCTAATTTCCTGGATTCAAAAAGGTCTTGTACTCAACTGACCACCATACAAAAATTCACTTTTGCTCTCTGAACTTCATGTATAATTAGAAACACAGAAATTGATAGAGTAAGTAAACTGTTTAACTCAAAGAAAGGCGATAAACTTTTTCTACAAAGCAGAGCACTTTCTTGTTCTCTCCCTAAGCTGGAGGGGATAATGGAAGCGTGGCCTTAAACATCTGCAAGCGAAGAATTTATTCCCTAAATCATTGTCATTAGATCCAGAATAAATTGTGCTGTAAAAGGGAGCAACGAGCTTTCAGCCTTCATCAGGCAAGTGGAGACATGAAGCCAAGACCTAGGAGATGGGGGATGCAGGGAGAGAGAGACTTATAAGGAAAAAAATATTTTTCAATACTGTAAAAATGCAGAAAGCAGCACTTTGACTGATATGAAAAAAATAGCCAAGTTAATGGAATTTTACACTCCGGATATGTGAGGAACTTAGGTCATTGTGATGAAAAGAAGCGCAGCTCATCAGCAGACTCCAAACATGCTTTATTTTACCACATAAGTAGCTGAGGCAGTTTCAGAAGAGAAACAGTTGTCTGTTCTGGAGGTCTTGCTGTATTTATGAGCCGCTTCAAAGATGATTTCTCTCTCTCTCTCTCTCTCTCTGTTAGAGGAAGAGAGCAGAAGAAGATCCTTTGGCTGTTTTTGCTGTCATGTTTTTTTTTTTACTAGCAAAACATCTTGGAGCAGTGGGGAGTGATACCAAAACAATAATTTAAGCAGCTAACATGCATTAGCAGAACATTTTTCATTTTTACAGCCAGTTGTAACACGATGCCTGATTTTACAAGACCTACTATATATGTCTATATCAGTGTTAGACTTCAATAAATGTGAGAAACAAGAAGGGGAGAACATGAGTCAGTCCACCTCATCAAGATCTGCGCAACTTGTAAAATGGTTTTCAGTCATAAGTAGACTATTAAAAAAGCCCTTTTATTTCTTTTCTTTTTTTTACACACAAAATAGTGTAAAAACAGTTCTCTGTGCTGCTAAAACATTGCCTTGTTTGTTTGAGAATTCCAACCAGCCCAGCATAGCAACACTGGCTCAAACAATGTGAGTTTGGGTGCAGGAATATCTTTTTGGTTAGCCAATAGAAGATGGGAGGAATGTTCATTAAATCCAATTATTTATTTATTTATTTTGGGATTCTTTTTGGTGCTGTGCTGTCAAAACATTGCTCTGTTTGTTTGAGAATTCCAACCATACCAGCATAGTAACACTGGCTCAACCAATGATGCGAGTTTGGGGTGGGTCTATCTGTTTTCTTGGCCAATGGAAGATGAGAGGAATGTTCGTTACAACCATTATTTTTGCAATTCTGTTTGGTGATGCTAGTGATGGAAAAATTACACACTTCAACCTTTAAGCAATTATTAAGAAATTATTCTAGAGCATCTGAATTTCACAGATTAAAACAAGATTTAAATATTAATTTGTAATTGCACACTATAGACCACTAAGCCTACTTACCTCCTCTGAAGTGCACATCTGATGGACAATTTACGATCCCGTAATACTGTAGTACATAGGTCTTCAGCCCTGCTCCTGGGTACCCACGACTGTCCTGCAGAGTTCAGCTCCAACCCTAATCAAACACACCTGAACCAGCTAATCAAGGTCTTCAGGATCACTTGAAAAGTCACAGGCCAGGTGTGCTGAAGCAGGTCAGAAATAAACTTTGCAGGTTGAAGACCTATACTGTAGTATGTAGTAAGATCGTATTCATACTAGACTTTCATAATTTTCACACTGGTGTGGCATAACATTCAAACAGACTAAACTGCTGATTGCTGTTACTGGGATCATTTTCATTGCATAACAGCTTACACAATAACATAAGATTATCTGATTTTAAGCACTGAATTAAATTGATGAAATTCAAACTAAAAATAGAACAAAAACAAATAATTGTGTTCTTTTCCAAAACTCAACCAATACACCACAAAGATGTCACTCTTTAATAATAAGGAACTGTTAAGTAAGTTTTATTTACCCAATACAAAATTCCACATCGTCTCTCGTACCCATCACCATATACCGTGGCAAGCCTACATACTACACATGCATACTTACAGAGCATACTTTTTCATTATGGTTAAGAAGCAAGTTCCTTATCAAATGTAACACATACTCTTATAGTGTGCAGAATTAGTAAACTAAATAAATAAATAAATTCTCAAAAATGTACTTCAAATCATCACGATAATCCTATAGCATATGTCGTTAACATTAGTGTTTACTGATAGCATAAATGAAATGGGAAGCCCTGTTGTCCCAGGACAACACAGTTGGGAGCGTGTTGTGTGTTTGGCCTCAACAGTGAATGATCTTTTCCCTTGTTATCACAGGAAACTGTGCAAAGGGCCTACATATAGCTCAATGATGGGTGGATGACGTAAAGCCTAAATATAATCCCATTTCAAAAAATAAAACAAGTCATAATGCACATGGAACATGATGAAAACATGGGCGGGCATTTCCCATTGGCTTTGTGGAAGGGCTACATCCGTATACGCACTGCGCCCAGATATTTTGAGGGAAAAAATGAAAAGAAAACAAGACACCACCGAACCACTGAAAACACTATCTGAAGCAGATAGCATGACATAAACAGCACCCACATCCCAGACTTCCACTGATGCAACTACTGGGAAGTCGGTTTCATCCGAACTCATCAGCGCAGCCTTTACAGCTCAACCATCTGACAAACAGCAAACAGCACAGCTCAGCCTGAGGTACAAGCCCGGGGCAGCACCTATTTTGCCACACTTCCTAACACTGGAAATGATAAATCATTGTGTAAATGAAGTCATGTTTATGTTTCAGAGATGTTTCAGCATGTGGGCCTGGCTGCCTGGGATTAGAGCAGATGTAAAGACGCCCACCCTGATGTTAAAGGGGTCATATGATGCGATTTCAATTTTTCCTTTCTCTTTGGAGTGTTACAAGCTCTTGGAGCATAAAGAAGATCTGTAAAGTTGCAAAGACTAAAGTCTCAAATCCAAAGAGATATTCTTTATAAAAGTTAAGAGTCAACCACACGTACCTAAAAGGCTCATTCTAACACACCCCCACATATCTACGTCACAATGTGGGAAGATTTGCATAACACCGCCCAAATGTTCACGCAAAGGAAGAACGCATAACTTTTATTCTCGTTGTAGTATTGTTGTTGCCGCCACTGCCATGTCGTGAAGGCACTGTGTGTTTCGTTGTGAAAGCGAAACTACTTTGTTTGGTCTTCCAAAAGAGGACGATATCCGCTTCGTCATGCCTAGAGCTGATCTGTGCTGGTCGCTGAGGGAATATATCAACTTAGTGCTGTGGATCGCTGGATCGGCTTTCACCGTGGACGAAGCCC
>NW_015539895.1:1236628-1236808 GCF_001515605.1 Sinocyclocheilus anshuiensis | reverse complement strand
AGGACACGACTAGAAATCAGTGGTTAAGTTGTATTTACAACACTGTTCCAGAACAGTTCAACCCAAATATTCCGATGCCCGGCGCATTTTATGGAGGACTGTTTCATGATCCTAGTAGAGTAGACTACAATGCCGGCTGTTCTGACTCACAGACTGTAAGTACGTTTTTTATATTTAAAG
>NW_015539895.1:1224994-1235846 GCF_001515605.1 Sinocyclocheilus anshuiensis | reverse complement strand
TGTTTGTCATTTCTCCGATCACAAATGCAGACATGGTTTTATGTTTACGCGGCGCGATGCAATGCAACGTGTAAAAAGACAGTATGAGTCATTATAATCCGTAATTATGTCCCCACTGGATGCAACAAATGCCTCGATTATAATGGGTTTTCATGTTTTTGTCTCGTTGCTCCGGCCAGGACAAGGCATCACAATATGGAAAGGGGTGTAACATTTCCGTCACACGCTTGAGGTATTCGGCTAATCACAATGCACTGGATAGCTGGCCAATCAGAGCACATGCATCTTGCTTTTCAGACCGATGAGCTTTGTAAAAATCGACGCGTTTCAGAAAGGCGGGGCATAGAGGAGAAACAATAATGTACAGTATGTGGAAAATAATGTGTTTTTTGAACCTTAACCCGCTTATTCACATTTCATTACACCAAATACACAAAATAATGTTCTTTTTAGCAACATCATATGATCCCTTTAACTTACTTGTGAGACGCACAACCAACGCTGCTAGAAAGCTATACAAGAAGGATCTACGTGTCCAAACATAGTTGCAGGCACCCACTGATTCCCTCCAGTTCAATGCTCTCTGTTTTCTCAGGTCAGGAAATGCACCCCTCTCCCCTCTGCAACATGACACCAGGAAGTGAAGACAGAGGGAAAAACCCAACAGAAAGAGGCAAATATACAACATGTGGAGCTGAAAATTCCCCAGCTCATTTCTGGTCAGACAAAATCAAAATCACAGCTTTCCCAACATGTACTTTCGTCTAAAATATGTCAAAATTCATTACAGTTTGTGGTACACCAGTGCAATATCAAACATATTGCCATTTATATGGATCCAACAAGCACACGTCACCATTTTAAGGCTTTGCCTTAGTTTCACAGAGGTGTAGCACACCATAATTATGTAATTAATGTTAGCAACCAACATTTATAGAAGCCTAACTCCATCCTCATCATTACTATTATTGATCCAAGATTTAGGACTATTATGTTTTCTGTTTGCTCATACGGTTGCTATCAACAGTCTTATCTCTTTCCGTTGTCTCACAGTGTCTCAAATACATGTTTTTCAAAAAGACAAATGCTGAATTTGGAATTGTGACGTGTGGAGCGGGCCCGGACTCGAGACCAGTGAGTGGCGCATGTGTCGCTCATCATCATTTACTCCACCGGCCTCACTCCGCTCCCACGGCCCTTGGCCCCGCCCCACTCGTCACAGGAATGCATACTACTCTTACTATTTCTGCCATGTAAATAGAATAAATAATAAGAATAGTTTGGTAATATGCTATTTCCAATTCAGTGAAGTTTTGTTCTTTTCTAATGCAAGTATATGGAAGAGCTGTGTGTTTGCCGAATTCAAATTTTATTGAAAGTATCCAAAAACATGGTAAATAGTTGTTGATGGCTCTAGTGATAGTGTTGCCACAACAACAAAATTGATCAGTTATCATGTGTAATTGCTTTCAAATGTGGCTTTTTTCAGTTGACTATAAGAAGCATTTGGAGCAATTCTGATCAACAGTCTTGACCATTTTCAATCATTTTATTGCATAAAAACTGTTTGAAAAAAAAAAGGCTTTCAAAATGATTTCCAGTTAATTTATTCTACTGTATAAGTACATTTTACAGAAAGCCATGCTGTTCATGGAAATTTACAGTTTATTTCTATGGGGTGTTCTGTAAATGTTTTGTCAGCAACAGTAACCAAGGAGGGTGGAGCTTAGTGTCATCCTTATGATGAAGTCGCTTTGGATCTGCTAAATCAGGGGTGCCCAAACTCGGTCCTGGAGGGCCGATGTCCTGCAGAGTTTAGCTCCAACTTGCCTCAACACACCTGCTGGTAAGTTTCTAGTATGCCTATAAGAGCTTGATTAGCTGGGTCAGGTGTGTTTAATTGGGGTTGGAGCTAAACTCTGCAGGACACTGGCCCTCCAGGACCGAGTTTGGGCACCAACGTGCTAAATGAATAAATGTAAATGTACTTAAATATCTTTTGAGTCAGGACATTAGTCTTTTGACACCAGAGCGTGACAATACATAATGACCATGGTGCTGACTATGAACTTTCCACCCCATATATGCTTTCCACCCTGATGCCTTTGATATCACTAAGCTTCAGTTCTGAATTCATTATTGTCAATTGCTATGTAAAGCCATACATAAGAACATAATTATGGTGCCAAGACTCCAAACCCTGTCTGGACTGCACTAATCCCAACAGTAAATTAGGTAGGTATCTCTGGATTGGGTGAGATCATGGTAGCAGAGATTGACACACCTGAGAAATTGAACTGTATAAGGGGCTGATTCTGTAGCCTCTGGCAGCGTTCGACTCAGCTATGTCTGCCAGGGATCACTTTACTGGGTAGGTAGTGATGACAGGCTCCCCTGAACTGCTATCACTGTTTGCACTCAGCTATTTGTTGATATGCCAGGAATTCATCTTTTTTGTGTCTTTTTTCTTCCCTCCTATCACCCTTTTTTTCTACAGTACGTCAGTAAGATGCAGAAAGACGGCTGTGATGACAGCAGCACTTCAAATAAAGTGCTGCCTTTAGGCCCACACAGTTCTGTTTACTTAACTAATTGTGTTCATTGCAAAGGGTATACCTCCCATTTTAAGTACACACTCAATAGAAAACCTTTTTTCGACATGAAGCATAACCACCAGTGACATGAACAGTGACCCAGTTCTTATGGTTAACTTTAATAACCCAAGTTATTAGTAATTAAGACTCTTAAACTGGAATATTAAGGACACTACATCTTACCTTCTGATCTCTTGAGTTCCTTACGTTGTATTGCTGGTAAATCTTTTTTGATGCCATTACTCAGGGGGATGACCAGACTTGGCTCAGACACCGGCACCTTAGTCTCCACTTTGGAGAAAGAGGCAATCCGCTGTAATATGGAACCCACGCTCTCTTTGGCATGGATATCGTCCTGATCAATATCATTGCTGATCTCCATCTGTCCTGACAGGGAAGGTGAGGCAGGGGCCACCTGGACCACTTGGGGCTTAGAGACCACATTGAACTGTGGAGTCTGGGCTGGAGACAGAGGCACAGGAGATTCACTGATGTTGGGTACTGGGATAGCTCCAGGAGGAGTGATGGGCTCTTTCTTTTCAATGATGTTGTTGTTGTGGGCCATGGGTAGGTCGGTGCTGTCCAGGCTGCTGATGGATGCAGAGGAACTTGCTGAGACAGTGGGACTGTTGGATAGTGTGTGGAATCTTGGAGGTGGTTTAGGTGCTCCCAGAGATTCCGTCTGAGACTTGAAAACCAAGTTGTCAAGGTCAAGAGGGAACTTGTTGAGGCGCACCGGATCTTTAGGTCTAGGTGACTGGGTGTTGATAGAGGAGTCCCTTGCATAGGTACTGCTGTTCTGAATGTTATGGGGAATTGTGCTCCACTGCGGACCTGTATTGGTGTATCGTGATTCAGGCGAAATCACTCGCCTCATTCCTGCAGTCTCCATCTGGAGGTCCAAAGAAGGCATGGAGCCATGGCTAATACCCATGGGTTCAGTTGGGATGACCAGAGGACCCTCCAGCACTGAATGGAACATGTTTCCATGTGAGGAGAACTTCTTCAGGGCAGGGCTGCCTAAATGTTGGGCCTTGAATTCCCCAACACCAACCGGACTCTGGCGTGGGCTTGTGTTGGAGCAGAGTTTTGAAGAGACCTGGTACTCCAGACTGGAAGAGGAGCTATGGAGACTGTCGTTGTCACTTCCTGGCCCGGAAGATGAAGTGAAGCCATTGGGGTTGAATTTGTTTTGAAAAGAGGCAGCTCGGTTGATCCCAGAGCTGGCATTGATAGTGGGCTTTCCCATTGTCCCTCGGTTGAAGGAGAGACTTGACACCATCCTATTTCTCATAACGGGGCTCTGGGCAGGACTGCAGCTGATACTAATCCTGGAGCGATAAGGAGGAGACACTTGGTTCTCTGGACTCCTCATATCATTTGTCTTGTTGAGGATTGCACTCGGGCCGATGGGAGATGTGACAGAAGATGTAGGGGAGAATGTGGGGATCTCATTCACATCATCGATATCAAAGGACCTCTTCAGAGCTGTATGAGGAAAAAAGACACAAACTTGATTAATTTTTAATGTAAGAAGACACTCTTGAAGGCTTAATGAATAATAAAAGACATGTAATAAAATGAGGTAGGTTAAATTGTACCTAATAACCAAAGGGCACATTTCAGTTCCAGAAACACTAGGCTATAATTTTTCAGGTAATACATTTCTAAATTGGTGATAATACTGATAATACATCAAAGTTTTGGACTTCTTTCATGATAGAAATCATAAATCAGCTAAGACAGTCATTTCCTGTTTTTGATTAAAAGAGGCACTAAAACCTTAAAAGGATACACTTCATGGTGAGGGCAGCCTGGAGCCCTCTCTGAATGGACGCCTGTCAGACAGATTTTGAAGGGCCAAGCCATAATTACAATGGTGTCTGTGCAATCTTGCTTTGAGTGTGATATAACAATTGTGAACAGATATGCTTTATTCTAGCATCCAGGTTATATTTCGTAAGTCTTTAAGAGATTGGGACTAAGGTAGATGAAAATATTTGCACACAGCACAAACAATCGGTTAATAATCTTTCATACGAAAGTGTCAATAATTTAGCAGTATTGAGATATTTATAAATATACTGAGACTAGATAAATTAACAAACAAACAAAAGCATTATATAGTTAAGTTGAGATATGACCTTTAAAAACACATTATTTCTGCTCCTCATGTAAATGTTTTTCTTTAAATTATATTTGATTTGTTTTTCACCAGAAAACAAGACAGCATACTGATTATGAATAATGAATATGAAAATATTCACAAAAACAGAATTTAAAATACCAGCTGCATCAAAATCCACACAGAGTGTGAAGTAAAAATTATTCATGTCACCACAACATCAACATTTGCTGTCAATTAAAAACATGTGCTAAGGAAATGTACAATAAGACAGTGTAAACAGTCTCTCATGGGGCTGAGCGGTAAGTCTACACCTGGAGCATGTAAATTGTGGTGACACTGTATAATCCCCTCATTCTCCGAAGCAGCAACACAAAGCCGAAGGCAAACAGTGCTTTTCGACCTTTTCCCTTTGTGAGAGGCAGTGGCTTTTCCTCCAGCACAAAGGACCAATTCAAAGACACAGTGTCAGGGGCTGAAGGCTTGGATTACAACAGTCCTTCACCGTGACTGAGAATTCCAGTGGTGAACAGTACAAATGTTCTAACAGCTCTGTGGCAGACCCAATTAGAAGTGGCAGCTTGAGCATTTAATGTACACACCATTGCACCATGTGATGACAATTGGATCTGTTTAGGGTATGATGCCATGAAGTGCTTGCAGTAGTATCACGGCTCACATGCCATCATTGGCATATCAAAAACCCAGGCACCATGACAGAACATCAGAGGCATAACCTGAGATTTTCAACCCTCTTCAGGTGCTGCCTTGTGTAAACAAGCAGCTATCAGTGTGAAGTTATCATAGCATCTCGCCCAGCAGCCCTGATTTTATCTTCACCCGGCAGGAGGCAGGGCTGGATCCAGGGCCGCCTGTCTTCCCGTAGGGTATGCTACCAATTAGAGTCACGGAGACTACAGGCACTAAATGAAATCACATACAGTGAGGAGACCACAGACCCTTTGTTTCAGCTCGCCCGTCACCATCCGCACAGCTGTGAAAGTTTAAGCCTAATCGAATTCCAGCAGCAAGTCGCTTGGTAAGGCCGACTGTGCATCACTACAAGCAATGTCATTCTTTTCAGCATCCCAGAAGACATTTAATATGAGGAGGACACCATTAGGGTGCCATTTGATTCAATGGAGGAGAGGTTAAAGTTGCCGTGTGTACTCTCACAATGGCACTCAAAGTGATGGAGAAGTGCACTTTGGCAAAGAAGTACGCACCACTTTAGCTGACTACAGTTTCGGAAAAGCGAAAGAAAAGACACAAAGCAAGGGAGGGACAGCAAACCAAGTGGCACAGTCTAACGGCTTTTTTTACGGTGCAGCACATGCAAGTGTAAACTTGTACTCCCCTTTGACTGAGATAAAAAGGGGCCGGTATCAGGTAATTACTGGCACCCTGTCAAACGCTCAGGAAATAATTACGCTGGCAGCCGAGCGCACCATCTCTTTGCTGTTCAATATTCTTTCTCAAAGCTTTGCTGCAGTTTAATCCTCTCTGTTAACACATGGAGCAGCACAATGCCTGCACAATCTGATAAAAGAGAGAAACCTGAGAAGCTCCTTCTTTGCCCTACTCTCTTTCCTCTCGACTGAGTCTCGTTTGCTGCGAGTTATGGCTCTTTGGGAAATTGGATAGATGTTGATGCCTCCTGTGATGATTATATGCTTCCTGTGAAATTATTTGTTGACATTCCTTCATTTAGGGCATTTTGGGTCCTTTTGTAATTTCCTGTTAACCAGGTTCAATGCAGCTCGGGACTGTTTGTCCCTCTGGGAAAAAGTAAATTCACTCATGGGCTAGACACAGATTCCCGTTGGTTTCTAAAATAAGATCAAAAGGGACAGTTCAACCAAAAATTAAAGTTATCATTCCAAACAATTTTTTTCCTATTTTTATGTGTTTTTGAAACACAAAAGAACATTTCAACAGTTTTTGTCCATACAATAAAAGTCAACAAGGTCCAAAACAACATTGGACCCCATTGACAGACAGCAAAACACTGAGACATTTTGCAAAATACTAACTGTGTTAGTTTTTTTTTACAGAATAAAGACAGTCATACAGGTTTGGAATGACATGAGGCTGAATAAATGATGAATTTTAATTTTTGTGTGAACGATTCCTTTAAATGTTGTCTGCCACAAATAACCAAAATACCTTGCACAGTCAGTATATCTGTGACCCCTTCTAAAGGAAGCCACATGAAAAGGAATAAAAGAGATGTTTCCTTATGTGTAATATGCGTTCACATAGATTCAGGATCATGCAGTTCATGGTTTTATGACACTAGCTGTCATGCTACTTTGGACCTAAGGTTTATGGTGAGGGCTGCAAGGCAAACAGAGAAAGGGCCTGAGGATGATTGCAGAGGGGGTCATCAAAGAGACAAGTGGGGGAGGTCAAGGGGACACCATACAGTCACTGATGCATGTATATTGTCTATCCATGACATTTCTGTTAAACACATAAAGATCATATGATAATAAACAGCTGTATTTCTAATGTAAATGTAGCTCCTTTCCTAACCTGATAGTTCTGATAGGGAAAGTTTTAGAGATGCACCTACAGGGAGAGTAAATTGTTGGCCAGGCGGATGGGGGGTATTGGGGGGGCAAGTTTGGGCCTGTTGCGCTTTTCCATCCCCCACCATCACATTCCTCGCAGGTATTCCCAGACGACCCCTTGAAACACCACCCTAAGCACATAGCTCAGACGTTGCTCGGACCACCTCTGCTAAGGCACATCTGGAAGCTGAATTCCGAGCTGCCATTTTCAGCATTGCAGCGATGTGAATAAGGCACTGTACTCACACCCCCCGAGAGCCATGAAAAGCTTTCACATAGTTACAGATACTCTCTGTTACACCTTTTTAGCCTTTTGAGTTGAATTTAGCTCCTCCATCATCCTGATCCAGTATAACTGCATGTGCTATTCAACACCAGTGTGCTTTCATTACTATTTCAGATTTGGCATCTAATGTTCCAAATAGGAATAATGATTAAAACAAGGATGAAAAAAGAACTCATGGCTGATAATGGCATTTGATGGGCTTCAGTCCACATACACTCAATATGTGGTATCAACTGTCAGGCAATTACATAGAAACATGCCTGAGCCACAATGTGTTCTCCAGGATTCCTATGTCTTTCTAATTGTAACTTGGCAGCTTTTTGTAGAATGTGATCTAAGAGAAACAGCTCAGAAACTACCTTTTCTAAATACTTATCAAAGGGTAAACAAAGGTTGAATAAAGCTTGACCATCTTGTACAGATGTTTAGTTTTGGGTGGACGTGTTTTTAGGAATGATAATCAAACAGAGGCTGAGCTGAGATCCGTCAACTTACTATTTATTACTAACCTTCCCTTGCCTCCGTAAAACGACCATTTACACCCAAATACTTTAGAAAGATGAAGTTATAATTAGTGTTTTGTAAGACAGTCACATGGTAAATTTGGAAGGTATGTGCGCATATGAGTCTTTGAGATACAGCCAAGGAAAAAAAAGAGGCAAGTTACTGTAATTGCCCCCAATCTAGCTCAGTCATAAATTAAATACCTGTGATTGACATAACAAAAAATCAAAAAGTTCTGTGCCACTATCTACAAGCTTTCTTAAAAACAAATAAAAAAAATCAAGAAAAATAAATTAATTAAACAATAAATACAATAATTAAAATAAGTAAATTATTTAAAAATTATCAAATAAAATTATATTCACACTGTGAATTCTGTATATGAAAGATAAAATAAATACAAAACAAATAATTTAACAAAACTAAATTAAACTAAAATGAAAAATAAAATAAAATACACACTATTAATTCTGTATATGCATACAGGGGCTAGCTGCGGTTAGTTTTTTGTCCAGTGACTATTATATACTATTATATAAGTTTATACTATAGGCCTATAGTGTAAGTTTGAGCAGCCGTTATTTAGAAAACTATTCCTTAAATGGCACATTTCTAGAGTTCAAGGTCTAAAGTTTCTGGAGTTCAAGGTCAATTTGTGTGTCATGCTGAGTGACATGTACACAAAAATTCATAACTTAACTTGGCAGTCCAATTTTTTTTCTCCTCAGTAGTGTTCATATACACATACATAGACTCAGTACATAGATATTTCATACAGGCCTTCAAGCTTAGCCTCCCATATCCCACAAGGCTTTACCAGGGGCCCTATATCTCATCAATCGTTATTCTATGACTCCCATAATGCTGCAAGGAATGCACTGTATAGGCTGAAAAAGCAATGAAAACCATCGTCCTTTGTTTTTATGTAGGCTAGACTTTAGTGAATCAGTACCAGGAATCAACACAACATCATCACATGATCCTGGATCTGCTTGATCAAAAATGTACCTCAAGATACAGCATGCAGTCAGTCTCAAATTACACAACAGGAAGGTTAAGGCCAGTTCTTCTGGACATATTTTGCCTTTCCCTCATTTCCACACATTCACATTTACAGGAAATGCATCCGTCATCACCCGCTGAACAGCCTCACATCACCAAAGTTCATGCCTACAATTAAACTTCTACTGATAAGAAATGGATGACTGCTTTTCACAGTCACTCGACCACAAACAGTCATATAAAAGAACGAATGATCTCACTATACGTCCTACAACATTCCAAGAGGCGTTTTCCTCAGAATGAACAGCGGTTCTGTCTATCTTCACTCAAGCACATGGAGGCACACTGATCTCTTGTTCGGAAATGACCTTATTGGCTGGTTTGAGGTGAAGCTGAAAGAATGTAATGTCCCTCTTGTGGCATCTTCTACTAGGAATCACATGGCCTGGGTATAAATCTGAGAAAACTGTAGAGGCCAACACTAAGAACACTACGTCTTTACACTCAAAGTGACATGGACGGTGATGATCCCATCTTCTAGTTAAATCCAATTTTGCCTGTCTCAAGTCATAGTACTTTTCAAGAGCTTAATAAAAGTTAGGTGTAACTGACAGAAATCAAGGCATGTCAAGTGATTTTGTTTAACGCATTGACAAAATGTTGAGCACTGTACTATTTCAGCTCTAGAAGGAACACACCCAGTGAACATGTTTACTGCTTAGCAAAAGACACCTCAATCTTCTCTGTCATCATGTGTAATTGCCAGTCTTCTTAAGAATGAGTTTTTGCTGAAGCATCTACCAGACAAACTGCTCCACAACATTATGAAGGCAGCAAAAGCGCTTCCTCAACAGTATTTAGCCGACAACTGTTTCCACGCAGCACGCAAATATAATAATAGATGGTGCTTTATTCTGAGTGCTTGAACTCATTTGTTTTTCCTCTTCACATCAGCACCTGTCTAAACACTGAGAGAAACTATTGTTCTCCAGTCCCCGCTGTGTCCGTCCATGACGGATCTATTGGAAAGGGTGCCTCTCTTCCTCAGAAATGTGTGTCAGATTCAATAGTGGACACGGCTGTGGTGAGGGTTGTGAAGATGTTTTTTTGACGCTCTGCAGTTTAAAGAAACAAAGGTTTGGGAGCATGCTAAGATAATTACAGCAGCACATTAGTGGAATGTTCTGACACCATCCAACCGCACAACTTTCACTGCATTAACTTTTTACAACTTTTGGAAGTTCTTCAGAACAGCTAGATAGATAGATAGATAGATAGATAGATACTGTACACTAAAGGCATGTTTGGAATAGTACAATTAAATTTCACAGCTGCAACTCCTTTTGCAGTAATACCAAACTATTCTTGAATTAAGCCATGTTGTTTTATGAAAATAGAATTTGCATAAATAAATTATACACCTATAGGATCACTTAAACATGTCCTTTGATCTAACACTGAAGACTAACCAACCCAGTCAAATCAGCCTTGCCTCTCTAGTCATCCATGTGCTTAGGGTCTGTATGGACAATGGATGTTTACACTTTATAAATCGTCACAAAGAACAGTATAATAAAACATCAAACTTTTATTGACATCCATAATCAAAAATTTCATTCCAAAATAGACTAAAAGAGACTTTTAAAATTTAAAAAATAAAAATACAAATCTACATCCTAATTATTAATTTATTGACATATATATATATATATATATATATATATATATACATACATGTGTGTGTGTGTGTGTGTGTGTGTGTATGCAT
>NW_015539895.1:1215169-1224738 GCF_001515605.1 Sinocyclocheilus anshuiensis | reverse complement strand
AAAAACTGTATATATTGTATATATATATATATATATATATATATATATATATATATATACATACATGTGTGTGTGTGTGTGTGTGTGTGTGTATGCATTATTTATTATTGTACATAAACATAGTGAAATATGTTAAGAAAAGTTTTAGTTTTTCAAGTTTTTAAACACTTAATTTGTAAATAATTATATTTGCAAAGTTTCTCATAGCTCCAAAAAAATCACTTATTAAAATTAATGAAACGCGCACTTACCCTCAAAATCAGACAATATCCCCTCCAGATGGTCATTGACTGAGATATCTGACATCCTGACTTCAGTCCAGGGAAAACTTCCAGCCTCAGTGGCACGCAATCACAAGAAATAAACTTTGCGAAAACAGCACAAAACCTCAAACGATTTTCAAGCCGGCCAAAGTTTATCCGACGATTTTTGGGCTTGTTATGCAACCAAAAATAGTTGCGATTTTGGTGGGAGTCGTTTCTCATCTGAGAGCGCAGAGCAGAACGTCAGATTCATAGAGAGCTCCTCTCCTCCTCCCTGTGAGTCCTGCCCCCTCACGAACAGAGTGGTGGGTAAAGTGACTCCTCATCCTTCACCCCACCCTGCGGCTACACCTGGAAAAGGTTTGCTACTTCTGTTTTGTTTCTGTTTGTTTGTGTGGAACATGTGTGCCCCCCAAAGTAGATGGCTCTTGGTCCTTATCTCAGGAGAGACGAGGGAGGGATTGCATCTAAGTGGATTTCTTGAGGAGCCGATTATTTCTCAATGAAACACTTTGTATGCGGAGCAACCAGGCTTTAAGATTTGTAATTGACTCGTGCGGACCGAACGCCACCGATCAGCGCCATATATATAGGGGACGGGCACCAGGACTTCTTGTTACATGGTTTACTCAAGAACATTTAGAAAATTTGGTTGGCGTTGGCCAAGTGTGCAGATCACTCCGCTGTGGCGACCCCTGATAAAGGGAATAAGCCGAAAGAAAGAGAGAGAGAGAGAGAGAGAGAGAGAGAGAGAGCGAGAGAGAGAGGTTGGCGTCGGCCAAGTGCGAGCGCCATATATATAGGGGACGGGCACCAGGACTTCTTGTTACATGGTTTACTCAAGAACATTTAGAAAATTTGGTTGGCGTTGGCCAAGTGTGCAGATCACTCCGCTGTGGCGACCCCTGATAAAGGGAATAAGCCGAAAGAAAGAGAGAGAGAGAGAGAGAGAGAGAGAGAGAGAGAGAGCGAGAGAGAGAGGTTGGCGTCGGCCAAGTGCGGGTCATATTGCCACAATCGCACAGAAAAAAAATAAACTGCACAAATTCAGTGGCACACGAAACAGCACAAGTGCAAAGTTAACCAACTGAAATATTAAGCCAGCTTTGGCCAATCAATACTGCAATGAATTCCACATTTTTAACATTTAATAAAAATTTATGGAATGTGACAGCCTGCCTCCAAAACATCCCTGTCCTGAGAACATAGTTCATATACATATACATATACACATACACATACATAGGCTATACATATATATAGGGCCCTATGAATTCCGTTTTATAATTTTTTTTTCCAAATTCCGTTTTTCTGGATTCCATTTTTTTTTTTCATTTTAATTTTTCTAGACTCTGTTTTAATGTTTAAATTAAATTGTATTGATCTAAAAGCATGTCTAATTAATGGAAATCATGAAACTTACACAATGTAACAACAATTTATTAAAAGTTTAACAAAAAATAAATGTTCAAGGGCCTATGAAATGTTTTATTTTTTCTCAAATTCATTTATTTTATTTTTTTTACCAAATTATGTGTTTTCCATTAATTTTCTGGATTCCATTTTAATGGTTTCATTAAGGTTTAGTAATCAATAGCATCTCTAATCCCCCTTGGTAGAAATTGTGGGCCAAAAGGGCACTTTAGCATCGGTGATTTTATATATATATATATATATATATATATATATATATTAGAAAGCAGGCTGCATTTATTTTATCAAAAAGTATATAGTATTTATTTTATCAAAAAGTATATAGTAAAAATAGATTTTTTTATAACAATATCAACGTCTGTACTGTCACTTCTGATCAATTTAATCTGGATAAAAAAAAAAAAAGAAAGAAAGTTACTGACCCAAATTTGTGTACATGTTTATATATTTGATTTTGTAAATGCAAGTTTTGACTGGTCAAGGACAAGGTATGTTTGACTTCCGAAGGGTGAGTTAGGGATTTACCTGTCCTGGAATAACACATGAATGACCCCTCTCAATCATTCTAATTGCCATGTGGTTAATTAAGTCCAGAGGGACATGTTCATGTCAGTAAATGAAATGCTGGTTTTGTTCTTCTTAGATGCATATTTTCTGCACTGTATTCTTATTCCTAATGTGCATAGATACTGTGGGGAAAATGAAAAGGAAACCTCATATCATATTGTGTTTGTCAGCCTGAATAAAAAAGTGATTTCTAGAAATGCAATTACACTCAAATGAAAACACTCAGGAAACAGCTTCAGAAGGTTTAATTCATTGTGGAGCGGTGCCCCTCATCTGAGGGATAACAGAGAGTTCCTTTCATCTTCCACAGCCTACTTTGATTCTGGTGCTTGTTTTCAAGAGATAGAGGTATTTATTCATATCAGAAACAGGAAATGTGGCAAATAAAAGTGGAAGGAGAATAAGAGTGGCCATATGACTGAGTTCCCAGACTCCACATTTGAGCGTCCATGCGGAGGAGCCAGACAGTGATCCTCAGTGGCCCTCATTAGCCATATGAGTGTAGTGTGCTAGGGATTAATGTCACGTAGCCTTTAATACTCAGTCAGACAGATTCTGACTGTAGGCTAAGAGTTTCAGTGCTTTGGTAGAGAAGTAAGTCCTTGAACCGTGCCGCTAACCACCTCTGTCAAATTACATGGGTGTCAGAGGAATGACAATTTCTGGAAGTTGAAAAGTGCAATTCTATGTATTCGTGAGCTGAGCAGAAAGGAAAGGAAAGGATCAGATTGTGTGATGTTTGTATTGTCAGCAATTCTCCAACATGTCTAAAGAGCACTGAAGTGGTAACAGATTTGTGGGGGTAAAAATAGATTTGGTTTTGGTCAGAGATATCCGTTCTACCATAGTAAAAAAAACTTGATTTCAAGGGTATTTAATAATTGTGCTCTCTGAACTAGGACCTGATGTCAAAATTGTTTGTTTTTTCCTGCTGTGAAAGACTGCTTTTTTGTTCAGTGCAAATGTGACAATTTCCCTAAAACTTTCTTGAGCTTCCCAGAATTTAAACAAAAGATCTTTGCAACTTTTAAACAAATTACCATTAATGCGACATGTGTTTATGCGATATATATTAGACCTTTTGAAACAGCCTTTTTTTGCATACATCCGAGGTAAACAGTAAATGTCAGAGAACTAGCAAACACAGCTGCTGCAGCAGTAAATTACTCATAAACTCTCTCAATTTCCTGCACGCTGCAATTGACTGAAATGCTTCTCAAAACATTTGGGGAGCATTTAATCATAGCTCAGAGTTACTTTCCCACACCGAATTAATAAGCTGGTTCTCAAGCATTGTTTCAAAGGTCGTGACCGTAGTTTTATAATATTATGTATGTCAACGTTAATCCACATGATTTATGTATACTTAAAAAAATCATTAAAGCATATTTTGGTATGGATATGTGACCAATACAGCCTAAATTGTCATGGAATGCAAGAAAGCAAGCATAATATAATTATGCATTAGCCGAAAATATATGTTTTGTCTTACATACACTACTGTTCAAAGGTTTGGGGTCGGTGAGATTTTTGTGCTACCCAAGGCTGCATTTATTTGACCCAAAAAAAAAAAAACGTAATATTGTGAAATATATTTACAATTTAAATAACTGTTTCCTTTTTTAAATATATTTCAAAATGTAATTTATTCCTGTGATGTAAAGCTGAATTTTCAGAAGCCATTTCTTCAGTCTTCAGTGTCACATGACCCTTCAGAAATCATTCTAAGATGCTGATTTGGTGCATGAGAAACATTTCTTATTATTATCAATGTGAACCACAGTTCTGCTTAATATTTTTGTGAAAACTGTGATATGTTTTTCAGGATTCTTTGAGAAATGTCAAGTAGAAAGAACCAGCATTGATCTGAAATAGAAACCATTGGTAACATCATTTATTTACAGTCAGCTTTTTGGTCAATTTAATGCATCTTTGCTGAGTAAAAGTTTAATAAAATTTGAATAAAAAATAAAAAATAAAAAAACTTACTGACACCAAACTTTTGAACAGTGGTGTATTTCTTTTGGCACCCATGTTAGCATGTTACATTATTCACACTGCCCACATAAGCTGCGTGGTGCTGAGCCTATTTTTGCCATGCATAACATGCTGAAATCAGCAAAAAAAATGAAATAAAATAAAAACGTGAAAATGCTCTGAAAGCTATTTCCCATTATGATCTTTTGGAATATAGGCTTTTAGGAAGTAGCATAGAATATTGGAATGATTTTATTGATTTTGGAGTAGCTTGATGCTGGTTCCATATGCAGTGACAGGCACACAAACTGTATTAATTCTGAATGAATGCAGATTATGTCCACAGTTTATAGCTCCAGTTTGGTTTTATAATTAATATTTATATATACATTTATTTTATATTTTATGGCAGTTTTTTTTAGCAAAATAGTCAATGTAGAATGTCAGAAATAATTGTATTTTCTGTATAAAGCCACACCAACAAACACGCTGTCATTCTGAAAGCACAACACAAATCTGTTGCAGCATTTACGCTATTGCTTCTTCCCTACATTTAGATCAGGCTTTTATCAAATTTGCAATGCTGGTATACACCGACAAGCTCCTGGCAGTATTAAAACCTGAAGTGTCATGGTTTTCATCTTCCAGCTGCTACTTTGAGCACAGACTAAGATGAATGATTTCTGACCGGCGCATATCAGTGAGCAGAATATCTGCTTTAGCAGAAGCCCAAGTCTGTTGAACTGTTCCGATTTGCAGACATCCACTGAAGTGGGGAAATTAAGTGAAGGGCTGTGCAGATTTAGTCAGGCTCATTGGCTGGACAGTGGTTGACCTTTGACCTCACCCGCCTCGGGTCACAGATAAGGTGCTGTCACCGAGGTATGTATTCTTCAGAAGGTGAAAAGAAGACTTTTCAACCCAGCGAGCCAATCATCTTCAAATCAGCACTGGCACCTGTGGCTGCAGGGCATGCATACCTGTGAGCATGTTGTCACTGCGGCTGACAGTGCTGCGCGGTGAAATATTTTTTCAGATTTCCTTGGCGATCAACAGCATCAGCCCTCTCGCTCCCATTTTTTGTCACTGACTTCGCATTGCCGCTGTTGAATTATTCAAAGGCACGAAGGGAGCGCCGCTCTGACAGGAACAGGAGATTAATATTTGTCATGCTCTCTGATATGGTGCAACTGACCAGAACAGCAAATGGAATCTGATCGAGGAGCGCAGAGCAGTGTATGAGAGCTTTCCCGCTGTGGAAACGTGCCAGCCTGCACTCCATCCTCCCAACATACTCTTCTTTGCAGCTGCCTCCAGCCAAAACAGATAGAGGTGAGGTGCAGCACAAATCACCGGAGTTTTCCTGCCAGTATCCAATTATATCCTCTGCAGAGATAGAGCGCTGTCTGTTCATGAGAAACCGGAGTGAACCCGAACGTGTTGCAGGAGTTTTATTGTGTGCGCCTGGTTGCTTTCTCAGGACGTAAATCACCATCGCAGAGGCTAATATCTGTGTTGACATTGCTAATTGATTGATCCCTTTGGGAGCTGCACCTAAAGCAAAGGGGTGATGGGCCGGCTGTCATCTAACCCTATCCAGAAATCTACTGGCTGACAGGCAGGAGAAAGCTGGCCTCTGGCCTCTTAGTTCCCATCATTCCTGTGACCTCCTAATCATTATCACCATCTACCGCATTGCACTGACAGAGTCAAGCATGACAAAGCAGCTGGGGGTACAGAATCGTGAGCTTTAAACACATAACGTAAGTGGGGTCATTTGTGTGACGTAAGGACTCAATCAGAAATTTCTGCCCAGGTGCAAGCAAGTCAGCCGGAGACCTGCTTTGATTTGGCTTGAATAAACATGTGATTGTTTGGAACAATTGTTTGCGACCTGGTACAATGATTTGAAATAATAATACGTTTTAAATTTAAAAGTGTACTCAATCATATTACAGTTTTTTTTTTTTTTTACAATAGCTAGGATCTGTTGCTCAATACTTAGGCCACTTTTAGGTCATTTTCCATTGCTTTGGCACAAAATATATTAAATGAATATGTTTTTCAAATTGCATAAATTATTTTCTCTCTCAGACACAACCACCACCAAATGTACCCACAGGTCAATATGCACATTTATGTACTTTTTTTTTTCTCTCGAAACTGTTAAAATTAGATTCAAAACTATACATAATGCAAAACTGAATTAGACAGAAATTTGCTATATTTCTAGAGTTATAATGTATTGAAATATACTCCATATCTAAAAAAAGAATACTATGAAAACAATTAGATTTAGCTGAACCTACACAGGTGCTAGTCTTTTGGTTTCATTACAGTCTATATACAAAAATGGACATCTTAGGAATTATTTTGTGCTGTAATGTAAACATGGACCATTGAATACTAAACAGCAGAAAGCTGTCATTCTTGTTTTGTAAAGAAATGTAACAACAACAACAACAAAAAAAACATTGCATAATGATATCAGTTGTTAGTGTTTATGGTCATTGTTTTATGAGTGACAAAGTGTGTTTGTTTAGTGACAAGCTTTGCTAGTGTAATGTAAGAATGACTTGATTTGAAATTTGTATGACGTGTTTTGGTAGTTCCCTTTCGATACTTCACTCGTACTGCGTCTTGCTAGACGCATATGGGAAAAAAGCCATTTTTCTCCTGAACTGAAGTCCAGTGGTGTGTCCATTGCGGATATTTGTGAGGCGGCCGGCTGGGCCTCGCCATCCACATTTGCGAGGTTTTATAACCTGGAAGTCCTTTCCGCTTGAAATGGCACGCGCTGCGTAAACGGATATGACAGAGAGCCCTTGGCCGTACCGTGCCCAAGTTCTCTGGTATTGTTCACCTGTTAGCTCTCGACCCCCCGCGCCGGAGCCATTGGTTCGTTTTTTAAGCTCTGCACGAACCAATGGCCGTGCAGTTTCACTGCGTGAATGAATAGGCTTCAGTTCAGGAGGAAAAAGGCTTTTTTCCCATATGCGTCTAGCAAGACGCAGTACGAGTGAAGTATCGAAAGGGAACTACCAAAACACTTCATACAAATTTCAAATCAAGTCCTTCTTACATTACACTAGCAAAGCTTGTCACTAAACAAACCCACTTTGTCACTCATAAAACAATGACCATAAACACTAACAACTGATAGCATTATGCAATGTTTTTTTTTTTTGGCCAATTGGGCAATGTGATGTCCTCGTCACAGAATTAAGCATTTTCAACATTTGATAATAATAAGGAATGTTTCTTGAGCAGCAAATCAGCATGTTAGAAGGATCATGTGACACTGAAGACTGGAGTTATGGTTGCTGAAAAGCTAGCTTTGCCATCACAGAAATAAATTACATTTTAAAATATATTTAAACAGAAAACAGGTATTTAAAATTGTAATAATAGTTCACAATATTACTGTTTTTACTACATTTTAATCAAATAAATGGAGCCTTGGTGAGCATAAAATACTTCTTTCAATGACATTTAAAAAAAACAAAAACTTTTGAATAGTATAGAGTGTGTGTGTAATTGTGTATCATATCAGACAAACATCAAAAGTGTGTGTGTGTGTGTGTGTGTGTGTGTGTGTACGTGTGTACGTGTTCTTCTGGTGCTTATTTGATATGCATTCTAAATTAGCAAAATAAATCAAAGCTATATAAAATTCCAGACGAAATACTGAACAACCAAAACAAAGTAAACTAATCAAATTAAATTTCAAAAGAGGATTATATTTCAAACAAGGATTATTTCTTCGAATCACTTGATGATTTTAAAACATAAAAAATCGTAACAGGAGATTGTTCAGTGACTTTTTTCATCTAATCTTTTCACTTGGTAAAAAGCTCCTTGCTGCCATCTGCTGGTGACAGGCGTAGTGTTGTGCATTGCATAGTACATTTAAACCCGCGACTATTAAACAGAATTCAATATAGCGTTATTGATGAATTGTTTGATAATGCATATGCACTGTGATGCCACATCTTGATACCACATCATGTGATGCAGAGGGGGCAATCACTTACTGATTTGTTTGCCATTTATACATAAATATCAAGCTCCTAATAAATGGAATTCGAATATCAAAGCCACTCTAAAACTCTAAAATTATGCATGCATTACAGCACATCTTACCATAAAGGAACAGCACTCCGTGTAGAGAAGGAGGGAAAGGGGAGGAGGGGGTATAGTGTGGGCAAGGAATTTTACTTTAACTGGATCCACAGCACAGCCAGACAGGTTGATAGATGAGCAGGTAGCCAGGCTTGGTGTAGAGCACAGAGGGCATCTCTTCAGAGATGTGGGGGTAGGCAAGACCTAGTTGAGGTGTGTGCCATGAGCCTGAAAGCATAAATGATTTGTTGTCTTAGGAAACAAAATGCATTTTTAATAAGCAAAGCTAAAGGAACGCGACACCTGTCACAACCTCAACAAACACCTTCATTCACTCCAGAAGAAGAATAGCTTGCATTCAATCTTTCAGCCTCTATTTGAAATAGTCATTTGTAGAGAAGAACTAAAAGTAAACTTTGAACTAAAATCATGAATCGTGAAAGTCTTTGATGTAATCAGGAATTTTTGGTCTTATTTTCCAGTAAAAATTGTTGAAACAAAATGACTTTATTTTACAAAAATTGCATTAAATATTAAGTTTTTGTATATTAAAATATTATGATCTTGTATAAAAATTGTATAAGATATTTTGAATTAATATTTCTCACCTCACTGGTATATAGTTTTATAATGTTTTAAGCATAAAATTCAATTTAAAAAAATATATATGGACGAAGAAACAAATCCAAGATATTTTTATCTTATTTTAAACAAATTAACTTTTCCAGTAAATGTTGTTTAGATTTTTTTTATTGGAAAACACATAAAATAAATTGCAAGATTTTACAATAAGGATCCATTAGTTAAAGTTAATGAATTTACTAACATTTAACAATGAGCAATACTTTTGTTACAGTATTTGTTAATCTTTGTTAATGATAGTAAATAAAAATACAAATGTTCATTATCAGTTCAGGTTAGCTCAGGTCCATTAGATAATATTAACAGATACAACCATTTTTTAACTGTATTAATAAATGGTCAAATTAACACTAAAATACATGCTCTACAAGTATTTTCCATTGTTAGTTCATGTCAACTAACGTAGTTAACAAATGGAACCTTATTGTAAAGCGTTACCAAAAAATATTTTTTTCAGTGTGCCGGTGATATTTGCATCAACAGGAACACAAAACGTGTAAATACGAAACATAATGGCCAGAACATGAGACAGTGGTATCACATTCACACTGTGATATGTAATAT
>NW_015539895.1:1197531-1214241 GCF_001515605.1 Sinocyclocheilus anshuiensis | reverse complement strand
GCGGTTCTTTCTCATGAATTTCTGAACACTTTTGACGAGTGTGGGCATTATGCTCCTGAAGGAGTATTGCATATGCATGCCTCTAACGGCGGAGGAGGTAAGGTCTCGACCTTTATTTGAAGAGAAAGCGAAAACTGTCGTGCTGCAATTAAGTCCTCAACAGGCTGTTGCTTCCCCTCCTAAATGTCAATTAACCAAAGTTCAGAGGAAATCAAAGAATGCAGTGAATTTCAAGGTGAGGGACATACATTTTTATTTTATTTTTAATTGAATAGAGCTATCCTATCTATGCGGTCTTGGTAGGTTGTTTTTTCTTAGCTTCTAAGGTTCTTTAATATGAGGTCATAGGTCATATTTGAGCTGTGGAAGATTTCTCAACAATCATAACCTTCCCAAGGTCTGCAGACCTCAGGAATGCTATATTTTTAAAGGTCATCTTCTGAAGCAGCAACAAAATATATGCATTACTGTAAAATGAGGAGCTGTGTTTTAGTATCCTTGGAATAGGGCATGTCAGCTATATACAATCTATAAACAGAGCCATCAGGAAAAGGACACTGAAAAGATTGCGGAGGTCCTGCAGAATGAGACCCTAAGCATTGACACTTTCATATTTTGGCTCCCAGTATCTTTTCTACTCTCATCTCATATATATATATATATATATATATATATATATATAGATGATTTATATATACATTTTTTTTATGAATGCTTTTATTCATGAATGATGCAAAAAAAACTGGTCAAAAGTGCCAGCAAAGACATTTATGTTACAAAATGAATGTGTTCTTTTGAACGTTCTATTCATAAATAATCCTGAAAAAAAAAACATTAAGCAGCACAAATGTTTTCAGCATGACATAATCATATAACGTAAATATAACACTATTATAAGAACAAATGTTTCTTAGTCATCAAATCAACATATTAGAATGATTTCTAAAAGATTATGTGACACTGAAGACTGGAGTAAAATGCTGAGCTTTGTCATCACTCATTTTAATATATAAATACATTATATGTCCATAAATACATGTATTGAAAAAAAAAAATCACCAATCTCATTAGTGTGTGTGTGTGTGTATATATATATATATGTATATATATATACACACATACCCACACACATATATTAATCAGTATTTAAAGTGACCATTTAGATTTTAGCACATGTTTGTAAAGCTATAATAACAGGTGTTATTGTAACAAAGCAGCTCGGATTCTAGTGTACCCCAGTTGTCATGGTAAAATCTTTCTCTGCAACAAGATAAGGGCACAATTTCACATCTCCATGAGTGATGGTGCTTCCGTCTTAAGTGTTTGGTTAACATGCGAGCGTTCGCAAGTTCAATCCACAATGGGGTCAAGCCCTGTTATGCTAGAAAATATGATGCGTTCCGATAACAGGTCCCCAGTTTACTCGTTTCTTGGAGTAAAATATGCAATGGAAGAAAGACTATCTGTTTTCACCTGCCACCAGACTCTTAAATCCATTTACGCCTATAACTGCCGTAATTAGACCTCTTATCAGGATTATAGCCATTAGCCTTTGACAAGGAGGGCTTTAACGGAAATTAACTTGGAAATAATTGACCATACTATAATTGGCTTCATTCTCACAAAGAAGAGGGGAAGTCCCCAGACAATGTTTTGCCATCAATGCTTTTAAGATTCAGCGAAAATGTCGATTTGCATGCGTCTGCTTCGCACCGACGTCGACTTAAACCGTTTCCTTGGGCTGATTCTGCACCACCTACTCAACTGTTTCATTAAGTAGAAACATTTTGAGTCGAGCTGCCTTTGTTGCCAGGCAACCTCCTCGGACATTTTGTTTTAGTTATGTTCATGAGCTATTAAAGCATACGAACCAAATCTCAAAGCATGCTATTTTTAACCTGCTTTTCCACTTGAGCGTATGCAGCGTGTAATGAAGTGTATGGTTAATAACCAGCTACGGCCAAGCTCTCTATCGTATGTCGTGAAGGACTTGCGAGCGAGGGCTGTGATTAGGCCAGGGGTTATGCAAACCGCACAATCCCTGGATTAAAATGCACATTTGCTTCAGAAAAATGTGCCGTGGAGATAGTGTCAAAGGCGGAGAACAAAAAAGCGAGCGCCACATGCATCCCATGTTTACTTTAAATATAGATTCAGTGCTGCCGTCTGCATTTTTAAGGTCAGTGGGAAATACGCATTCAATAGCATTCCTCTGTTGCTGTTTCATTACAGCTGGAAGAAGCGCTGTTTGAGCGAGGCAGTGCTGCAATACCTGGACTGACTTTCTGAAGCGGTGAAATAAACAAAAGCCGATACGGACTGAATATTGGAAGGCCTTTACACTGCAGTCGCTAACCCTGTGTGCGCTAGACGTCTTTGTTAATCGCAATTCCCCAGATAAGCGATGTGTGAAGAGGCATGAGGTATTAAGAGGGAGCGAAATTGAATAACAGCCTCTGCATTTCTAAACAAATTTGAGACGCAGGTCTATGTTGAAAGTGCCCTCAAGCATCTGCCATCCAGCACTAATTGGCAACACGTTCAAGGGACCCCGGAGAGGGATTTACCTTGCTGTTATTTGGAGAGAAGTTGGATCGATCACTAGTTCTTCTTCTGTATAAAGGATCTCCCATGTTGCTGTCATTCCTTATCATGAAGCAGATTGGGCAGGAGGGGATGAGCTGGGCAACGGTAGGAATGTAATTGGGTTTCTTCTGTGGCACTGCAGAAGTTTTGCGGCTGACAGGGAATCTTTTGTCTGTGGCCTGCAGCTATGGTGTCTGAAGGTGGACATTGCTCGCCATCCAGGCCTGAGCGCTTTGTTACTCAGACTCCTCTGGAACTTTCTCACACACTTAGCTCTGTAAATGTACCGACCCTTCCATGGGATTGAATGCTGTATTCAGAGTCCCAAGGACATGCTGAGATGTCACTGTCTGGGCACTGTTCTGACGTTATTGCTATGGAGTAATGAATACATATTGCAGTGAAATTCCAACTGATGCTCATGCTTCGCATGTGCTCCATCCTAGAAAAGGCTAGAAATGTCTTTGTAAGTCATTGTAACATTAACATTGAGTGTCACTGTTTGTTTTTTTATTCAGAACAAACATGCATACTGTATATGTGCATCGCACTTTGGCCACCACTGGTTTCTTTCTGTATCATGAATGCAGAATATGAGCATACGGCAGCATTTTCTTTTTATTAGTACATCAAAAGCTTTACAAAGGGGTCATAAACTAATTTTTTTAAGTATACATATTTTAAAGACATCTCAAGCTCATCAAGGATGCATTTATTTGGTAAAAAATGACAGTAAAAACGGTAATATGGTGAAATATTATTACAATTTTAAAATAACAGTTTTCTATTTTAATATACTTTAAAATATATTTTTTCCTGTAGTGGCAAAGCTGAATTTTCAAACAATAATGTACAGTATGTGGAAAATGTGTTTTTTGAACCTTAAACCGCATAAACACATTTCATTACACCAAATACACAAAATAATGTTCTTTTTAGCAGCATCATATGACCCTTTTAATGCTTAAAATAAATATACAGTATAACAATAGGGATGTATTTGTAGATCTACAATATATAAAGACACACAGTAAGGGTGTATGTGGTTAGTCTTTTAAAAGCCTCATATACCGAATTAAAAATATATAAGAAAGAAAAAGATAAATTGTGGATGATTATCATGGTTTAGCTGATTCCAATAGCTGCAGCATGCATCTTGAGCTAAAAATTGTTAATATGTTTTCTATTATTTTGAGTTGTATGCACTGTCTGATTGCTATTTCTTTAGCCATAGTCAGACCTCAGTGAACAAAAGTTTTCAATGCACATTTAAACCACAGTTGAGAATTGTGTGCAAGTGATCAGTCCTTTGTTTGACACATAGATGTCATCCACGTTTTTTTTTTTTTCGTTTTTTTTTTTCAAAATTTCAAAAGTCAAATCACATGTGATATGATAACATGTCAGCAGTGCCCCACAGATCTCTGTTGAAGAAAAAGCTAAATCTGACATGACTGTGGACTTCAGACGCATTCTGTAGGTTGGGATCCCACAGAGGCACTGTAATATTTCAGAGCTGCTGCCCAGAAATCCAGACTTGTTAGCAGTAGCCTTGCTTGGTTGATTCATATAAAAAGCCTGAGGCCTTATATCAGAGAGATGCAGTTTTGTTCAAGATATCTTCAAGAAAGAGCAATTTTCCCCCAACTCCCTCCTTCCACTTCAGACTTTCTGAAGTGTATCACGATACACTGATCCCACTAGACATGAGAGACGGTACTTAATTTATTGAGAATTCAATATTCACTGAGTAATTTACTGATATGTTTCATTTTTTCAAATGTCAAGACAAGATAAGCTTTTCTAGGGTGAAAACAAATTTGGATGTGGATTGACTCTCAGTGTCTCAGACAATAGGTTCCTACGCCAATAGACAGGAAAAACAATTAATATCACTGGCTCAGTTTGACACCTTCTGTGTTAAATCTGGTACGAAAATGCTGTTTATTTCTGATAGACATGACTTCAGTTAGGGTATCATTTGTGCTTTCAAATCTCTTCTGCATTATTGCTGTATATAAGCATAAAACAAATGCGGCAGTTATTGCAGTTGTAAAAAATCATTTAATCTTTGCGTAGTTATAAGGTTTTACTCATACACGGGATCTAAAGGACTGAATGAAGATGATCATGTGCTTAAATACCCATGTGGGAAAAAAGTGCAATTAAGCGTACAAAGTACTTATTATCAACATAATATGCTTTCAGAGTTCCTACCTAATATAGACTTCAGTGTGTATTTAATGTATTATTTTGGAACAGTGTATTGCAACCTCATTTTATTTAAATATATAATTAGGTTAAATTCAGCATTAGGTTTAACTTCTGAGACCATTTCTCAGCCTACATTAGAGACACTTAAGTTACATATGTAATTTTATAACAGCTTCTAATGCACTTGAAATATATCCAAAGTATAATGTTGGATATACTGACAAACACATCTGATATACTTTGATGCAGTTTAATCCCAGTCGTACTGTAACTAAAATGCACTTTACTGTAACTAAATACTGTATGCTGAAACTTCATCTGCTATACACTTTATTATAATCTTGAATGTATTTACAGATGCTTAAGCAATTTACTCATGCAAATGAGTTCAAAGTACTTTTTAAGTACATTTAACAGTGTATGTTTTATGATATTAGACTTAGTTAATCCTCCTTTAAAGTATACTTCCTGAAGCATTGTTCGAAATTGTCAATTAAATTGTACTTTTACTTTAAATAGAACTCCTAATTTGACATTAACTTAAAGCGTGCTTAAGTACTATATGTTAAGACACTTTCATGAAAGTTTATTTTCTTACAGTGCAGTTCACCAATTTTTAATAAGCTTTGTATTGTTACAGTGCCAGTAGTATAAGTATCAACAATGTGTTGCAGGTTACTTGCACCAATATATCCCTGTTTATTTGTAAGCAAAAGACAGCCAGATGACATGTTATACTTTTGTGAAAACAATATGGTAGTTCCACATTTTTGTATCCCTGCTCACAGATAGTCTGATTAAGCCCAGTGCATTATGGGTATAGATGTTTTCCTACCTTTTTCTCCTTTTTTTTTTTTTTTTTTTTGCTACAGTGCTTTTCTCTGTGTTGTCTAGCTGTGTAGCACCAAGATGTTCTTCTATACCCCATCTTACCAGTGCTGAATTACCCCTTTAAGATTCATTTAAATTATATTACTTTTAGGATTTCAAGTACACTTTCAGTATACTGCAAAAAACTAAAAAAATCTTTTTTTACCAATACAAATATCTAAACTTTCTTCAATCAAGATATATTCACTTAAAAAGCTAAATGACATAAGATGTTATGTCTTGTTTTCTGAAGAAAAAAAAAATCAAAATTAAATGAGTTTAAGCTTAAATCAAGAAAAAATATCTGACAGTGGTCTCAGAAAAATAAACTTGTTTTCCCTTTGAGTTAAGTTTATTTTTCTTACCCCATGGCAGATATTTTTGCCTGTTTTAAGCTTAATCTCATTTTGATCATTTTTAAGAAAACAAGACTCATAAAGAAAACAAAACTCATAAACAGGTCTAAAGAGAGCATTGAGTGGCCATAAAATGAACACATGTGGTGGCATCGTTTGATCTGATCTTATGTCATTTTGCTTGTAAGAATGTTTAAACATTTGTTCTGGAAAACAAGACAAAAATACTAAATAAGAAATCAGTGTACACTTAAGTATACTTCTTTTTACAAGTGTAATCTTCATTTGGACTCATAATGTGTGTTTTGAATGTGTCAGTTTTAGCTCTTAGACAGTCATGATAAAGACAAGCTAAAGGATTGATGGTTGAACACAGTTGTGTTGTTGAAGCTGTGTGGTGGCGAGGGTGGGTTGATTGTGTGGTTCCCCTCTGCCATTGAGCTGCTCCGGGGGACCGTCTGTGGAATTGTCCTTCTATAAATCACTTTGGATAAAAGTGTCAGCTAAATGACAGATTTCACAAATGCATACTTATCATCTCAGAACAACCTTACCTACCAAGATCCCATATTTAACACTCCATTTAAAATGTTACTGCATATTACAGCTGCGATTTGGAGGTGTGATGAGTTTAATGACACACCGTCTCAATATTGGCAGGCACATAAAAAGACAGCTTTCTAATCTCTGGATACTCGCAGGTTTGGTTAGCACACTAAATGTCTCCCTGGGGCCCGTCGCTTTTCAGGTCCCCACTTGCAGGATGGCAGAGCTTATTTATGAGAGCCAGTGTGTCCAAACATAATCACTGCTGGGCCGCATTGCTATTGGATGACAGGGGTAAAGAAACCATTCCCATGCAAGCTCTTGAGCATCTCAACAGCCTTCTGATTGATGACTATAGATTACATTTTCCTCTCCAGATGCATCTTGAGCATTTGAATTTGGTCTGAAAGTGCCGGAGAGTTCCTAAATTTGAAGTCGATACCAATGTAGAGAGTTTGCCTTTTGGTCAGCTCTTTAAAGTCAGTGAGAACAGCTCAACCACAAGCAGTCTGAATGTTTTGTCCTGACAGCTGGTTGATAGAGTCTAGTAGATGAAAAGAACAAGGTTGTCGATAACTCATAAACAGGTCTAAAGAGAGCTTTAGAGTTGAGTGGCCATAAAATGAACACATGTGGTCCATCATTTGATCTGATTTTCATTGTTTTAATGCTTTAATGCATTTTCATGAGTGGTCTTATTACACATATAACAGTAGGATAGTTCTCTCATTCACCCTAGTTTATTTAATCACATCTATTTTATTTTATCTTCATTCACAGGTAAATAAGACTTATAATACATTATACGGTTCTATATGATAACATTAGTAAATGGAATATATCAAATTTAATAGGTTAGCATTTAATGTTATTTTTGTACCATTGTTGTTTTAGTATCGATTAACATTTTGAATTTGCTTAATGTTTCACTTTATCTTAATGTTTTATTTACAGTATATAGTATTCATTTATATTCATTTATTAATTTTTTTCCAGTTTTTGTCGTTTTTAATACATCAGGTTAAACTAAATCAAATGAGAAAGGTTGCCTTGGCAAATAGCTGAAGTAGCTAAAAAAAAATTTTTTTAGATATATTTTATTTTATGTTTACTTTATTGATAATAAGTAACAATAAGTACTATAAGTAAACAAATTTAAAAAAATGTTTTTAGTTTTAGTTAACTATAATAACCCTGTTTTGTCTGTATACTAATACTTTTTAAAATTTCAAGTTGTTTGTTATTACTTGGCTCTCTACAATATTCGATTCTGATTGGTCAGTTGTGGTATTTTCTAATATTCGCCATCGTTCGTGGCAAGGCTGTATATCAGTTCACTTAAAGCATCTGCTGCCATCGACTGCAGTGAAAATGACCTCACTTCGGTATTAATATTACTGTAATATTGTTGCGGTGCTCATCTTATCGCTAGGCCAGCTGCTTTGTATGTTGTAATAGACTACTTTTTCATGCTGGAAGCTTTAAGATAATATACAGGTAAAGTTATAAAATAACTCAAATGTTTCTTGTCCTCTATATATATATATACTGTAAAACAGCTGCTGTTCAGTTTCAGTTCATGCATTAACTAATATTAATGAATTGAACCTTATTGTAAAGTGTTATCTGAATTACTATTATTTGTTTTGTTTTATTGGTTTTAAAATCATACATACATGAGTGCATGCAGTATGTTTCAATTAGGCAGCAGTCTTGTGGATTAGTGAGATGGCTCTGCTGTTTTCCCTGGTTTTGGAATAAGCTTTTCATCCTTGTGTAACTTCAAATTGGTTGGAGATTATAAATATGCATATACTGTATGAAAAAACAAGATTCTGCTTATTTTTCTGCCCATTACGGCACAGGGTTTCAAGTTGTCTAAACATGTTTCTACAGTGCTTTGTTCAAACCCGACTAACTCTTTTGTGTTTTGTTATCCAGTGCTTGGCTTCTAAGAGAAGCCCTCTCATTCTCCATAAACTGTTGCCATTTCTCAGTTTGGTTCTCGTTGTAGCCTGCCGTTTGGAGTGCACACCGGCTGTGTCTGGGCAGGAGTCAAGCAGAATGATGCAGAGGCTTTTTGGAGATTTATTCCAGAAACACCACTGCGGAGTCAAGAGGGTCTCCCTGAATTCTGACACACACATGCTGGTCATCCATTTACAGACTAATGTCTCCTGGCTTTCTCATCCACTGGATTTGGAACCTTTGTATTTAAAGCTTAAGTATGTCATTTCTGTGCCATTAGCAGTTCACCAAAGGTAAAAGCAAAAATAAAGGGCCTCATTCAGTAATAATTCAGTAAGATATGTGTATTTATGTGTGCCGGAAAAATTCACACACTCAAAATTTCTGCAGAACTTACCCTCATTCTAATGATTCTTTTAAATGAGAAAACATCACTGCAGGTCATTTTTTTCATTATTATTTTATTTATCATACTCCGAAGTAATTAATACTCTTTTTACAGTCTCATTTTTAATGATACTTTTTTTTTTTTTATAAAACTGGAATAACAAATTTCTTATTTCTTCACTGGAGTATGTGGTTTCAGCTGGTTTGATTCTAAATTTATCACAAATTTAAAATAAATTTTAGTGCTAACATATTCATACAGTTTCTACATAAAAACGATTTTACACAGATTTGCATACATTTGCTCCTGATCAGGTAGATTCTACAAACAAAGCAATGTTTTAAAAACACCACAGCTTTGCTTTGGTCATTTTTTGTGTGAAGGCAATCTGTGAATGGCCTTTTTAAGTCTCTAAATTAAGTCTGGATAGAAGAAAGTATTTTAGCATTAAAAAAAATACACACTTCACCTTTAAGTGGAAAGGTTTCTGTCCAGGGAGGACTGGATAATCTCGCTTTGAAATGTGAGGTTAAGGCTTCATCATTTTGGGTGAATGGCTTTATTCTTTGGAGACCCATGATTACACAGTTGGGCTTAAGTCAGGCTAAAAGTCAGGTGCAGTGATTTATAGTAACTGTGTGTATGTGTGCACTTACGTGCTACCATATAATCAGAAGAAGATAAGAGTATTTAATGCGCCTCGCCAAGTACCCATAATGCTCAGCAAGGACATGAGCTATGGGCAAGTAAAGGAGGTTTTGCTCATGTCAACAGATATTTACGAGCAAAAGGCAGTGCGACTGCTTGGCCCAGAGATGGCCTCATGTCAGGCAAAGGTCTGCTGCTGGCTGCCGACAAGATGTAGGTCAGGCCGGTTCAAAATAGCTGCAAGGCCAGAGCCAGGGGAACGGCAGTGACCTCATAAATGGTAACTCTGTGTGGCAGCATACCTCTTCTTGTTTTTCCTCTGTCTGATCCTCCTTTAACCTCTCACTGGGCTCGGACAACTCTGTCCAGGTCTTTTCGTCATGATCCCGGTCCCTAATGGGATTCCTTTTGAGACTCCTACAAAATGTGATACTAGAACTGCAGAACTGTGTGCGTGTGTGTTGAGGGGAATCAGGGAATGTCTCCTATTTCTTGTGAATTCCCAAGGCAAGGCACCAATGGGATGCCTCTTCACATGTCGTGTTTGTAATGCCACACAGATTGACTTTTAGGCAAGTCAAAAGTTCAGCAAGACACTTCAATAAGCGGATGGATTGAGTTAGCATCTTGTTAAGCTTGTAGATATTCTGTTTGTCGTAGGAGGGAATGTCTGAGCTGGATATTTTTGAGTAGTTGCAAAAGCAGAATAGTTCAGTAATGGACACACAGTGGTAAATGTATTAGGTATTGAGGAATCAGTAGAAAAATATTGTAAATTATTGATTGGTTGTATAGCAATATCTACTTGAATTTGAATTTAGAATAAATTAGCAAGGGCACTTTGTACAGAATCTGGGCTGTTGCTTTCCATTTGCATCTGAAATGCAAACCTGTCTTGTGTTATGCAGGCAATCTTTGCAACCTACATAATGGACAGTTAACTGAATCCTGAAGGGTTTTTTTTTGGACAGTCATTGAAGGACCATAAAAAAGAATAACATTTTCTATGATCATCTTTTGCAATAAGAAGATGCCTTCTTTTGAGATATGAGCTGGAATACTTGAGTCAGATGCCTTTAGTCACAAACTGGAAATTTGGATGCCAAGAGACATGTGCAGTCACCTAACCAGTGACCTGATCGGTGTATGATACTATTATGGGTAGTTCTGCTTAGTAGACTGAACCACGCAGCAGTCAAGTAGCATGTTATATTTCCTGCACAAATGAAACTAGGTTATATTAAGTACTGCATTAAGTCAAAATTTAATGTAGAACCATCCATTTGCCTTTCATTGAACAGATACTGCCATCCAGTGGAAACGGGCTGAATTCAGGCTTTGATATTGTCTTGTAATGTACATTTTAATTCAGTGTGAGGAAAATATCTCTATGCTATCCATTTATTTGTATGTGAAACGGACCCTTCATCCTAAAAAATATAGGATAATGAGCTCCACATTTCTCCCTTCCATCCAGTCTCACTTCTGCCTGCACACGACTCTGGTGCTAAATCGTTGGAATTGATGAAAATACCTCAGGTTTCACAGTCGCCGTGATTTTGTCAAGTAAGACATGTTCCTGGATCAACATCTTTTGTTGATCCTGGATCAACATTACTGTCCAAAAATACAGACTAAACCCAATCCCTACACCTAAACCTAACCCTACCCATAATTTATTCCTAAAATCAGTGTGAAATGATAGCTGATTAACAAGGGTGTAGAAGCACCTAACCCTGATCGTAAGCCTAAAACAGATATTTCCTGAAAAGTTATCCCTCAATTCTGATTGGTTAATTAGAATATTGTTCCAGGATCAACAAGGATGTTGATCCAGGAACATGTTGTACTTGGTGAAATCACGGTCACCCAGGTTTCACATAGATATTCTAGCATACTCACAATCTTCACCAGATTCATTTCGAATTTCTTAGAATGACTTCTGGATCATTTTAAAAAAAAAATCTATACATAAATCATTAATTTTTCAGTTCAACTCAACTCTTAAATTATGTAAATAACCTTGCAAAACAGTAAAAAAGCATTTTTACTAGTGGTCGACTTTTCAGATCCTAGTGTACATATTGCTTATATGAAAGCTTCTAGACATAAAACATAGATTTTTTTTTAAAGCGGTCTCGCTTTATTGTCTCGAGGGCAAGACACGTTGGCGTTGTCACGAGGGGACAATGGATAGGTTTGTACCACTGGGTCAGATATGAAATCTAGCGATATTACTTTGTTTACGAGCACCGAAGTAATTGCATATTTGGGGGTGGAAATGCACAAACAAATTCTGGAATAATGTGGCCTTGCTAGGGTCATTAAGACGGCAGCATTGTTAGCTTTCGCTGTGAAATATAACTGTCTAGCGGAGCGCCTGGGGCGGGGAGGAAGCAGAGGATCTAGAGAAACACATTTCCCCTTTGCCTGCTGCTTTGAATGCTATTAATTTCATGCCTTGGATGAGTGAGCCGGGGCCCTTTTCTGGTGGACAAAAAAATAAATCTAATATTCATGTTTTGATTGGCTTTTCTTCATCTTTGATATGGTTAAAATGTCATGATCTGCTTTTACCTTCCTTTTTTTTTTGTCTGAATGTCACATTTGGATACTTGTACGAAGTGAATGTGATTGTTACAGAGAGTTTGTTTTCTTTGGTATGTAAATAGGGCTTTGAAATTTTGCAGCATTCATGTGTTTCCCATACTGTGATGTTATTAGGTATAATCTGTAGCAGATTGGGATTTCCTCGCTTGTTTTTTTGTGCTTACAAAGCTGCTAAACGGCCTCTTTTACAGTCGCGTTCTCAGCCATTAGCGAATGTCGGTGCGACAAAAGGAACCTCCAGAGATTTTGTTGACTCCAGTTCAGATGCTTTGTGCAGTGTGAGAGGTGAGCAGCAGGAGACTGTCTGAGCCAGAAGGCAGAGCTGGTATCAGGTTTCTGCTGTCATTTCCAGCTGCCTGCAATAGCCTCATCAGTGACATCACTTCTCCATCGCTAGCACACCAGCTCAATCACGCTCTCATCAGTATTCCACCCATAAGAGGATTTCTCCCTCTCTTTTCACTCACGACAAAGATCCATCGCCCACTCGTGCCACCTAAACACTCAACCCCTTCGACTCGCCCCGATTTGACTACCGTTTGCCTTTGATGCCAGTAATTTGCTTGATACAGTTGCATATTTGGGGAATATTGACAGAGGATGAGGGAGAGCACATGATAAAGGCTTGTTCTGAGGATGAATGGAGCGTTCCTCCACTGTGCCCCAACCACATTTTATTAGTCTTATCAGGGTCCCGCAGGCACACCTGATAACTCTGAAGGGCAGAGGGATCTTTTGGGGCTCACTAGCTGGACCTCTGTGGTTAATTGTGTCCAGTGGGGGCCGATGTCCAATCTGTCTATGGCAATTTAAGTATTTACGGAGGCCGAGTCAGTGAGGCAATTTGGTTTCTCGCCACAGTTGTATTGGCCACGGTAGTCGGGTCATTGGGCATCAGTCCGGATTCGGAAGGAGGGAAGTGGTTTTGTGGTGACGGCTCGGTAATGCAGAATAAATAGAGGAGAGTGACCTTGATCATGGTGAATAAGAGCATGTTGACTGGTGGAGAAAGCAACAAATAAACATGCCGCGTAAACGCTTTGTGACAAAAGGGGTCACTCACCTAATTGATTTTGCTCTTGGAGGAGCAAATGTATGCAAGCTGTTTTTGTAGGGTCAATGCATTTTGGGACATTTAAAATGGCAAAGCACTGCACTGTATGTGCACACTCACAGGAAAGGTATACGTGATGTGGGTTAAATATATCCCTGTTTGAAACTTGGAGCAGGTTGAGATTCATTGATTAGAGGTGTCTTTGAGTAAACTGCATTTTGCGTTATGATTATATTTATTATCCTGTGCACACAGAGGGACAACAAACCGCGAAATAAGACTCAATCATGTTGCATCTCTTACTTGGTGCAATTTTCCTCTATTACTGTCATTTTTAAGGACAAGAGTATGATAATATATGCTTTTTTGAGCAGCTAATGCGAGAACCTATCGCATACGAAATGTGTATTGCATTTATGTCACTTTGTCTTCCAGCTCCTTGGGACGCATCTTGCTCAATGGCCAATCAAGAGCAGTTGTCTGTCATCTTGGCTGGAGAGAAAAGCTGATCCCCCGCTCGTGGAATCGTTCTGTCACTGGATGGATTGATTCATTCTTCAGTGTGCAGGGACCACTAACAACTTCTTGTCTCTCTCTGATTATATCTTAGCCTACAGATTATTGAGTTACAGACTCCAGGTACTGACCTTGGCCGAGTATTAATGTTTCTCAGTTCTGTACCTGCTTTCTGTGAGGCAAGGGTTTGGTGTTCTAACATAGCAATTCTCAACTGGTGACCTAAAAATGGTGGCAGGTGTGTTTTGATAGTGGACATTTGAGGGAAAAAATGCTAAATAAATCCAACTGAACATATTAATCATGCATACTGTAGATAGTAGGGATGCATGATATATCCATACCATTAGCCATTTTTAAATGTAACATTATTGGATATATACAGTATTTGTGCATGTTCATTTACCCTATGATGTCAAAGCTAAAGTTAATGCTGTTGCATGTAATATTTAGCAAATCTCAAAATGAATATCCATCTTTCATCATTTATAATGTTGTGATGCCTAAATTCACTTGTTGCATTTGAAATGATTGATTGATTTTTTTTTTTACATTTTAGGCAAAATTGTATGAAATAAACATTTTTCAAGGAAAATTGTGTGTGTTCAAGTTGTGTGTGTGTGTGTGTGTGTGTGTGTGTGTGTGTGTGAAAAAATTGTGAATTGTGATGGAAAATTGTGATAATAGTCCAACAAGGACACAAAAGGCATGTTTACTGCATTCCAGTGTTATGTTGTTTGACAGAGTTTTGTTTTGAGTTTTCTTCATTTACATTCTTGCACCGAAACCCTCCATTCTGGCATTAGTCACTCATCTTGCAGATTGCCGCAAACTAACTGGCAGATGGTAGCTTTGTGACGGGGGTATTATCTCTGACATTATGTTAAGAGGGTTGCTCTTGATCGCGTAAACCATTCGAAGGCTCGTAGAGGAACTCGGCTGCATGCTGTGAGGGTTTCATTTTGTCTGGGTGAAAAAAACTGAGTTTATTGCTTATTCTTTGGTCAGCATTTCTAAGCCCCAGCCAATCGCACTGTGCTTGAGTCACATGACTGACATACACAGTGTGACAGCCCCCGAGCTAGGTGAAGGCATGCTATTTCCACTCCGAATTCATACTGAATTATCCATTTTCTCAACATAAAAGCCAGACAATGCTGGTGGATATTCATTTGATGTATCCCCAGTGGACAAAAAAAAAAAAATGCCCTCTTGTGTGTGAACGTCTCATGCTCTCACAGCGCTTGGGGAGAAGTAAAATGGGTTTCGAGTAGTTCACGGTGATGGGAAATGTACAGTACTGCAGTGGGGTTGCATCTTTCCTGCTTTGGAATTGCATCAGTTAAGTCTGAACTCTTGAGCGGAGTGGAATGAATGCGCTCAGGTCATGCCGTATTCTTCACATGTAAATGTGTCCGAGCGTGCTCCGACTGCCCGTGTGACTGCCTCTTGTCTGAAATTACCTTCACCCGCTGCACTTTTCAGAATGAGAAATCCGTTACAAAGGAAGAAATATGTTTGCAAAACACTAGAGGCTACATGTTTCCTAGGTGACTAAGCAAAGTTTTCACCGTCTCAAAGACACAAGACTTCCTTTTCAATAGCATGGTGTCAAAATAAATATTGAGCTTATATATTTTGTAGCGTCTTCGCACTTGCCTTATTTTGGCTGAACGATTCGGATGATAATATTTTTAGTTGTTTGTTGTTGTTGTTTATTGTCTTTTTTCCCCAAGTATGGCAGTAACCATGGAAACGTGAAATTAAATGAGGGTAAGAAACAGCAGCCAGGCCTGTATATGCTCTGAGCCAGTGTAGCCTGCATGTGTGTTCACTGGATAGAATCCTTTCACGCTCCATCTCACCCCGTAATGCGCTTTATGAATTTTGAAGCAAACATTTAGCACCACATTTTTCCCCTTCCTATTTTCCTTTCTTTTCTGTGGCGAACGCACAGCGCAGCATGTTTCCGACGACAAAGGTTATTATGTTGTTGCTGCCGCACTATTAAAGAGGAAAGTCATATCAATGGAGAGAATGAGAGAGGATCGGAGGGGAGCCAGTTAAATATTTCATGAAGGTTGTTTATCATGGTGTATGTATTACAGACTATACATAATTTAAGAAAGTAATAATGTGTCCCCCTACTTTGCTGTTACTAACTCCTGTATTTTAATGGCGTGGAGGGGGAGGGTGGCTGTGTGTCAAATTATCGAGTGGTGCATTGTTGTATCCTAAAGTTCCCACTTCTCTCTTCCTGTCTTTTCAAAGCACAGCTCACAGTTTCAATTGACTTACCTTCCCATTACAAGTTATCAGAGCGGGGCCAAGCCATTCTATTCAACGTAATAAACTCTGTAGAAGATAATGAGAGCTCTGCGTGGGTGCAACAGAATCAGGGATTGATCAGGGTGATATGGCCAGGATGGCTTTGGTGCAGCAGCGTGCTGTTTGGCTGGTTAGCATGCACCCTTCTAGTAAATGATGTTGCTGTGCAAAATCTTATCTGCACAATCCTATCTATTGTTTCCAAAGACATTTCACTGGTCAATTTTTTTATTTATTTTTTTATGTGTACACTATTTGATGTCTGATTGGAAAATTGTTCTGGAGTTCTTAATCATAAAAAAAATCTTTTGAATGACACATTACATTTAACAAATTAAACATTTCCCTTTCTTTGTGTTTTCAGTTAGCCTTTAGTTAGCAAGCTAACAGTTTTGCCTACTAGCTAGCATAGTGCCAACTGTTTAAAATAATCTCTTTTGATTAGTAACCCTGTTGAAAAAAAAACAGCATATGCTGGTTAGGTATGTTTTGAAGCATGATTGCTGGTTTGAGTTGGTTTAAGCTGGTCCTTAGCTGGTCATGAGCTGGTTTAAGCTGGTCCTTAGCTGCTCAGGAGCTGGTTTAAGCTGGTCATGTGCTGGTCCTAAGCAACTAGCTCCTGCTCA
>NW_015539895.1:1168181-1197263 GCF_001515605.1 Sinocyclocheilus anshuiensis | reverse complement strand
CAGTCATGCTTCAAAACATACCTAACCAGCATATGCTGTTTTTTTTTCAACAGGGATGACATCACAATAACACCCTATGGTTTTGATCTGGCTACTAGCTTAGCATAGCGCTAATTGGTATCATGATATCATGATAATGCCCTGATAGCCAACATAGTGAAGGGTTTGGGACTCTCTGTCTGATATTGTTCACATGGCATTTACGGCTCAACCAACTGGCTCAAAGTTCTGTGGTCCCAAGCTGGCACATTTCAGATCACGTACTTGCATTGAGATTATTAGGAATGCTAACAGATAGCAGGAGCTTTAAGCACTAAATGATCTGCTGCCTGGCCCACATCTGCCCACTGCCGACACACATTCTCTTTTTCTTTTCCTCCTCTATTTTTTTTTCTCCTTCTCTCATTTTCTGTGCCATTCATTGCCTGTTGAGACCTAAAGACAGTCATTCGCGCACATTGAAGACAGACACAAAAGCCCATTCTCTTCATCAGTCTCCATTCCTGTATTGCAGGAGATTTCTTCAGCGAGCTCTAACGAGCCCTCAGCACCCACAACATGGTGAAATAGAGGTCAATGACTCTTGCATCCATCAATATTATGTTCAACATTCCATCCTGATGCCCAAGGCATTTTATACACAAATGGAAGAAATATGAATGCTGCTCGAAATAATCACTGTGAAACTCAGGAGTGTGAAGGAGATGGCTGGAATTGTTTTATTGATTTGGCTGTAAAGGTATGAGCAGTGCTGCACCATGTGTTGCCACATTGATGGATGAGGCGCCGTGGCCCCAATCCAGAATAAAGAACATATCCCTGTTTTAGGTAAAGGTGGTAGAAGGCGGAACGAAATCGAGATGGCAGCTCTAAATGTGCCTGACAGCGTTCATCATGCTGCCTTTGTCTTACAAAGACAGGCCACCGATCGGTATACCCATCGTCTGCCCACCCAGTGCACAGAGGAAAGCCCCGCTTGCATTTCAATCATACTGACAGCGGTTACAGTGTGATCCCAAAGGTATTCAATGCGTTTTTGTATCGGCAATCTGCGCATTAACAAAATGACATGGCTGCGAACGAAGCGGCTACAAAGCGACAACGCCACACTTCTGTCATGCCGCCTCTCGCCTCATTCATTTAAATCATAGAGTATCAGTTCAATTAGATAAGCATTCATCTGCCATAGATTGTGATCTTAATTCTCGCCGGGGCTCTGCCGGTGAGTCACACAGTTTTGAACTTGAGAGTTAGTCGTGGATTGGTAGCGAGATGGAATTTTCTCTCTCACAAGGCAGAGGAGTCACTTCCATTACCCATCTCCCTCAATTAGGCTCTGAGGTAGTGCGCAGCTCCGGGCGTCGAGGCCCTGACCGGCTCTCCTGGGGAAAGCAACTGTTAAGTGCTTCAAAGTTGTTCTTAGTAAATAAGATGATGAAACAGCCCAGGCTGAATTGGGGAGGATGGCAGAGTAATAAATGAAAGCAGTAAACAGAATCTGATGAGATTATCCTAAGATAATAGTCTAGAAGGCTAACTCCGAATTGCATTGCTGTTCATATTTGAATATATATTGAGTTTCTCAGTGCACGCTAATCTCTCTGTTGACTTCTTTTTTTATTGCACAATGGAAAGCCACAGCCCCTGAACTTTTCCGACAAATGCGAGTTATTGTCACCATCAGGCAATTTGGTGATCAAGCGGTGTCTCTTATTTAAAGAGGGAGGAGGTAATTACGGGAATGGCGGATAAATAATTTGTGCAGATTTAAACAGCCGCGCAGACAATGAAGAGATGAGGCAGGCCCCCTGCCAGGAGCTATGGAGAGAGAGAAAAATCCTCTTAGCTTATTCCTGGATATACTGTACGTGACCAACGATCTCCTCGACCGCTTTGCCTTGTCATCATTCAACGTGTCAACGTTACAATTATTACTTAACCGATTCGGAGGCCCGAGCACAAAGGTAAAGCTGTTATGCGTAATAGGAACAAATTAAACAGATGAAAATGAAATCGAAATGTCTCCTTTCAGTTCTCATCGGCATTGTGCACCCCTCTCATTTAATGCAGTCTTATCGCACGGGCATGAAGAACAGCATATTCAATAATGACAATTTATAGAAACTGCCGCTGCCTCTGCTATACCTATGGCCCAGATTCTATCAGCTTATCGTAAGAGTCGTCCTTTACGCGTTACAGTATATGTGCAGCTAATTCACCTGCGTGTCTTCCGTGAAATACTAAGACTGTGATAACCATGCACCAGCATCTGTCAATCACAGCACGGGACAAATCTGTCAGAAATGAAATTAAATAAGACGAGAAAGCAGAAATAAGGGAACGAATCTACACCACGCAGATGTTTCCAACACTGTTTGTGCTCATAAAAACGAGAACGGAATAATTCCATTAGTGACCTGGTTGGAAGCAAGAGGCACTGTGGAAACAAATGGCATGTTGCCAATTTTAATTTGTGTAAACTTATAGGGCTGCGCCCGAGGAGACCTGGATGAACGGTAACCCATTACTGATATTGTGTTGGAGGCTCATAAATAACCATAAATGTTGCCAAGGAGGAATCTCTAATCCACTGTATGGAACTGTCCATCTTTCTAGCCTCTGTCGTCTTCCTGTCCCCTTGCTCTCATTTGCACCTAAAGTGGGATGCTGTGTGTTAACACGCAGGGGCCTACAAGGTGGCCTATTTTGTAATGTGTTGGGTATTTAATGCATGAGGGAATAGCGTCACGGCTTGAGGAGCGGCACCAAAAGAAAAAAATGAAATAAATAAAAAAGTGGGGCTCTATGGTGTCCCTTAGATGGAAAGGATTAAAGTCTGCTGGTACATTTCATTTCAGTCAAGTGCCATTTCTCTGGAGGTCTAAAAAGCGATTTAAAAAAATCCAAATGCTAAACTCCCCAAACATGATGTGTTTTGCTCGAAGGACGGCTGTCAGCTAATAAACATCCCAGGGCTATTAGTTCATAATTTTGGCACTTATGGTGGGGGAAAAATGTTCAGATGACTCTGCTGATGATGAAATGATAAAAAGGCTGCATGCATAAAAACACCCTAATAAACATTGCGAGGTGCTAAGAAATTGGAATGTCAGGGCAGGATGGAATACATATTAAACATCATGTCTCACGGCACTTCAAAGCAGCAGGGATGTAGTTACACAGAGGTCACCTATGACAAGTCCTTTAGTCTCCCTGCCTGATGCAGCTCTGTAGGGGCTGCTGCTAACCCAATTTATGTAGACTGTCACCGGGATTTTGCAGCGGTGTCTGCTATCACACTGATCTACACTAGCCTCCTGCTGCTCACGAGGAAAAAAAAGGGAGATATTTTCTTGTCATACGGTTGTCAGATGTCACAGTTGCCAAGGACCTTGCAGTCGACTAATGCCTCTCAAGTTCTCAACCTCATGCCAGGGATCAGGTAAGTCCGGGAGAGGCCTCATGCTAAACTTATCAGCAGTGACTGCTAAGAGGCATGAGATTGACTACTGTGATTGCATTTCATATCAAAGGCAGGGCACAGTTAGAGTGGACTACTTAATACAATGGGGTTAACGACGAGGGAATTCACATGCTATCCGACGGCAGTATATATCTGTCAGATCTGTAGGAGGATTAAGATGTAACTAAGAAGATAATGACACAGATATGGATGCAGGAGTGGGTTTATTGTTTTTACTCCATTTCGTTTCAAATAAAGTGGAGTTCGGGGAGTGTTGCAAGACACAGAACGTAAAAAGGTACGATAAAATTTGGTGGCTGCATCCGAAATCACACACATATATAGTAAGCAAAAAAACAATATGGTAATAGAGTAGTATGTCCAAATTTACAGTATTCATAAATTAGTAGGCAAAAAGTCCACAGATAAACTACTATTTCCGGCAAGATTCTGATGTATGCATCTGATGGACACTTTACTATCCCATGAGGCCACGGGAAAGGATTAGTGAATGACAGTGAAGTGAAACAACTGATGCTGGTAGGTCACAAAATAATGACAACATGACAAATGTGGAACACCCATTCATGCTATATAGAAAATGTGTTTGAAATTATCTTTATTTCAACATTTTTAATCTGCAGAACACAAATACTGCCATTTATATCAATGAGATAAAAGTAGTTTATAAATCCACAACGGTCCATGAACTGTATAAATTAATGTTAAGTACAAAGAGTCCAGTTGTTAAAACCCACTTTCTGGGTTGTAACTGTAATTGGCCATTTTAAATTGCATGCATGCACTTTGATAATCTAATTTAACTATTACATTTAATAATTTATACAATAATTATTTAATAAAAATAATTGATAAAAACAATTAAAATGTATATAAAATTATTTCAATAACTATAAATTATTATTTTATTAATAAAATAATTGTTTATCATTCATATATATTTTTGATAACTAAGTTTTTAATTCAAATTGGTAAATATAAGCACTCACAATTGTGTCAAATAAGCCTATTCCTCTGTCATATGTGTAATATGAATGCTTGTTTTTGGCTTTTGTATGTAAATGCTGTAAATGCCTTTTCCTCTGTCATATGTGTAATATGAATGCTTATTTTCGTCTTTTTTATGTAAGTGCTTGTTATTTTTGCAGCCCTGTCTCTCATCTCAGAGGGTGGTGGTCATGTTTGACAGCTATTTCACCTCTGTAGCTCATTTTTAATTGGTTAAACTGATGGTGTTGCAACAATCCTTGGTCTATATTACATATATGACATATTATAAAAAACAGTAGGACCTGGTCCGTGTACATTGCGTTCATTTGTTTTTCGATTTAATATTGAAAGTAGAAAACTTTCACCACGGTGTGGTGTGTGTCAAAGCAGTCCTTAGTCCGGTTGTTTGATGAGAGAGAGATTATTTGTAAGAAACGCTTTAGGAATCCGTCCAACTAGCAGAGGACTATTATTCTGTTGTTGCACGGAACTGTGGAAGAACTGAAAGCGGCACAAGTTGATCTTTGGTTGACTAATCAGCAGAAAGGGGCGTTTAATGCACGGCAACATGTGGAAATCGAATGTTCAAGCCGTTTATCCATTTTCTACTCCTGAGCCTAAAAACATAAAATCAAGACGAATTCTCGTTTTTTAATTTTTTTGAAAAATAAATAAATTAATAAAAATAAAAAAAAATAAACGAATACAGTTTTCTAATTGTTCTACTTTTAAGATTTAATCGAAAACGCAACATACACGGACCCGGATCTTATTTAAGTTGAACATAATGCATTACATTTACAATGTAAAAGAAACAGGTGACTATACAGAACAGAACTTTCAGACCGAATGCATAGCTCAACATTTGTCACTTAATTAGATCGACTTGTGGTGCAGAAAAGCTGTAGGATTTTGTGCATCACTTTCGAGTTGTTTACACTAAACCCCTGAGCCAAAGTCAGGCTCAATGGTGTGAACTTGAGAAGGATCACAAGGATGACTGTGGCACAGGCGCGTGGAGTGACAGATGCAGTCATTTACATGGCACCACGTGGATACGGTCCACTGACTACCACTCGCGCGCTCTCCGTTGCCCGTTCTGCCTCTCTCCGCGCGCAATCGGGTTACCTCCACTGAGAAAACAGGAGGCACTTTTCCTTTGCGTTTTCGCTGCCCGACCACAATGAAATCTTGGCAGCTAATTGCAGTCGTGGGAGATGCCCTTCAGGTAAGACATATGAGCGGTGGGGAGAAAGTAAAATGAGCGCGTTGGTTAGAGGAGGAATTTGAACGCGAAATCGTGGGATGTTTTCAGTGCGCCGCCGTTAAATCTTCAGCCGACACGTTTTTCTTCTCTTTCGACTCTCGCTTGAGCCTTATTGCAACATCAAAGGTTAGTGGTGACATCTCAACAGCTTGGCTTGTATTCTTGCATCTTGATGCACGCCTGAGGTTTGTGGCGTTGAGGGACATTTCTCAGGGACTTGAGAGAGACAGGTGCTTTCTGCATGGCATGTGTTTGGGTACAGGCATGCTCCGAGATCTCCCGAGTTAAGGAATGGTCCATATCTCATGCTCTCTCTTTAATGGTCGATGCCAGTACACTGATACCATTTCTAAAGGACTTTGCGAGCCACGTAAACCAGATCTCAACGATCACAAAGTTATGCTTGCACCAGTTTACCTGCTTGAGATCAGTAGGATTTAAATGTTACAGCGTTATTTCCAAGGACTGCGCTGGTTCACCTGCGACTGAAAAGTTCAGGTTATGATAGTGCATCTTCTCACAGTGAGATAAAAAAATGCATCTGTGCTTGATAGTCTGAGTCAAACTGTAAGGAAGAAGACTGCATTGCAAACGTACCTGACGCTGAAATATGAAATAGGGTTACAAAGAAGATGACAGAAACAATAACACCTTTCAGGTTGTCACTTGGAGACGGACTGATGACTGCTTTCTCACTGCCTTATGCTGTGGGAATAGAGTAGTCTTTCGTGGACGTGGGAGAAGTCGCTTAGTCACAAACTGACTGTTTTGAGCACTGAACTTCTGATATGCAGCCCTCATTACATATTGAGATTAAAAAGCTTTAGAAATGTACATTTCATATACAATACCTAGTAGTAGTGCAGTAGCAATGTGTGGACCATTCGTAGTGCTTTTCAATTTGAAATAATTTTTTTAAATTATAGATTTGACAGGTAAGACTGATATTCTGTGTGAATATTATTATTATTGAATATAATACAGCATTTTTTTCAGATTATCATTACTGTTATTTCAGTTGAGTTACGATTCACACAGGCATTTGTAGACACACAGACCATGGGTTCTGTTTTATGAGAGCGATTGTAACTTCCAGTTTAATCAGGCTCTGGTTTATTTGAAGCAGCCTGGAGAAGAGGTCTTAACCTTTCCTAGGTTAACAGCAGAGACACTTGTAATTCTTCACTCGAGTGGTTTACCCTGACTATTTCCACTGTCTCCAGTGCATGGTCAGGGAGCTGTCTCATTTAAAACCTTTAAGACAAAGTAGATATCATTTTGGCTCGAAAATAGTGCATTATCTTGCACCATGTCTGAGTTTCACAGTGTCAGTAGAATGCAGCTAAGTCACTCTTGATCTATGTTTATGTCCTTCATTTGCTTAAAGCAGCCATGTTTGACTCTTAAACAAAGCACTGTTATATATACGACAGTTAATCACCTGAAACCATTTATTGCTCAGTACACAGCAGTTCATCGCAACAGAGGGGGCATTTTGTGTTTAACTAACACTAAGAGTGTAATAAGATAATTAAGAATCTGCTATTTTCGTTTTGTTAGCCATGTAGGCACATGATCACATGAACCTACAATTTTGACTCGTAATTATAATGCTTAATGGCCAGCTGCAATAAAGGAGTTATTCCTGCATCCTGCATAGTGTATGGCAAAAGACCAATTTTCATTCTGGAATCAATGGTTAAAATCATGGTTTTCCACAGAGGAATATGCACAAAAAACAACAGCTGAGCCCGTAGATGGTCCTACACAATGCCGATGTTTTTTTTTTTAACAACAAATGGAGACTGAATCACTATGGCTATGACACAGTGCCAACAAATGGAAGAAAATGTGCCAAGATCCATGGCACAACAATATGTCAAAACGCTCTGTATGGTTTCTCAATGCCTCAGATGATTTATGATGTTATTTTCCACACCAAATGAATTTGGCACTAATAGATGAACTTTTAAACGCTTTTCTGAGAATTTCTGAAGCTATAACACTCTCAGTGTTTTGAACGAGGGGGAAAAAAGGTTCTGATTGGCAGCATTCGTTTTGTGTGATTTTTTCAATTTATTTTCTACATTTATATGCCACAAAGTAATAACTGTATGCCTACTGCATAGCATGTAGGAACAACCTTTGTGACAGTCTGGTGAAGGAATTTGGTCACTGAATAAAATAGACATACCAGAAAGACAAGCTCGATTTCAAGATCCATTTCCTTTAAATATAGTCTACTTTGACCATAATGTCAGACGGTTTTTAAGCGACTACCAGAGGAACATACTTAAAGGAAGGACTTTACAGAGTGGTGCAAATTATAAGGCATGATTAAATGCTATCAGTCAAATTCTTAACTGGCCAGTCAGGACGCTTGGCTCTTTTTGACCAGACAGTATTGAAATTATAATAATGCTTCTAACTGTTCCTGAAACTATGATTTTGTCTTGTCTTGCTTCCTGAACTGGCTCTTTACCTGCCAGTTTTTCTTAAGAATTCCAAATACAATTTTTCCTTTTACTTTTTTTTCCCTACCAGGCTGTTATCTTAATGAAGTATTAGTTTTTAAGTTAAAAAAGCTCCCGAAGAAGCTAGAGCAATATATTAGGTGGCAAATGCTTTGTTTGGTGGTATTATGAATGTAGACAATGACAAAAAAAATGTTAATTCTTTGCAGAAGAAGACCATGAAGTTGTTCCTTCTAAATTGTAGTCTGTTCATTGTGACTTTTCTTAAATAATTTTTGGTTTCTGTAAAGTCAGATTTCATTAACATAACATAATTCTGTTACTGGCTTGCCCATTTCATTTATTCAACCAATTCGGTACCAGTCATTTGAGCTTGTAGGCTGTTTCACAATGCTACATTTTATATGGGCCGTGGAGAAATATGGAAGATTATATGAAACAATAGCATGTTATGGGGAGAAAATACATTAGTTAATCCTGCAAAGGGGGAAGCTCATACATGAAAAAATTATTAATTGTCTTTTTGATTTTGATACTTTTGTCACATTTTTATTATTTATGCTTACATTAATTTCCAGAGAGAACATGACAGATAAGTTTAACATTGACAATGACTGCTGTCATTGACTTCCGCACAAAACTGTTTAACCTTCTCTAATAAAGTGTAAAGGTTTCTCAAGCAGTCTGTTTCAGAATGCATTCTAGACAGCATTCGTTGAATCTGGTCTTTTTTAGCAGTGCATGATGGAGAATTAAAAGCACAGACATGTGATGAATCTCATTAACCAACCAAGAAGCCTAGTGCTGGGCGATAAGCAAGTGATTTATTGTGTAATCCCAGAGGGCGAACTGTAACTGCAGTTTCAAGAAGAAAGTATCCATGTTGGTTGTTTGTTGTCCTGGGTTATTAAGGGTTTCCAGTGCAATCGATGCTGCTGCTTGTAGATGGTCTGTGAATGAAGAAGACTAGCAGAATAGCTGGTTAATAGCCTCAGGGAGGGAGATGTTGATTAGCCAGGAGCAGAAACCAGTTTATTGGAATGTAATGGAGTATGTTGGCCCTGATGGCAATGGATTTCAGGATAATCTGTTTTTAATCCCGACACTGTTTGCATTGATAAACAGGCATTCATAAATCTTAATTGGCCATGGATTGTAGCGCTCAAAGCCATTAGCGTTTAGCACCTGCATCATCCGCTTAAGACAGAACCCCCAGCACATAGTATCTCAGCTGTAGATCTCATGCTGGCACAGTTATTTGTGTTGACATTTTTAATGTAATTGAAAGTACGTTCACGGTGGGCAGAGCAATGCTGCATCTCTATATTGCTAACTATTTAGAGAGGATAAAGCGATGAAGATGTGGTGACACCTTTCAAAGGTGCTTGTTTTAATCAGTGTTAAGCGAAATCATAAATGGCCAAACATAACAGTGATTTAATTAGACCTAAGTGGAATTTGCTCGGTGTGGTGCAAGATTATATCTCCCATGTAGAATCCTATCCCCTTTGGACCGTTTGTAATGCCTGTTTAAAAAAAATATCACATTATCACAATCTCTTCTTCTAGATTAGGGATGGGCAACTGGCGGCCCGTGTCTTTTAGTATGGCCCGCTGGATCATATTAGACTCGGATGATCAATTTTAAAACATTTGAAAAGCAAGTCACGTAAAGATTGCTTTCAGTTTATGATGTTAATACTATCTCCAACCAGGAGAGGTCGCTAGTTTCCAGCCGCTCCCCGTATTAATTTCATCGTAGAACGTGCACTCTAATGTAAACATTCACTAACATTAGCAAATAAAGGAAATTGAGTAAGACTGTGTAAAAGGTGTATGGATGTGGATTAGTAATCTGGCCCCTTGGTATAAAGGAGAAAAATGCTGGCCCTCGTCACTATCAAAGTTGCCCATCCCTGTTCTAGATGATTAAAATAGCCTTTCTGGTTATCCTTTGGTAGCACTGAACAATTCGGTGGATCCAACCCTCTACAATGCGAGTAAATCACTCGCATATGTTTATTATGGTCTTATTTTCGTGACTGGTAAGACGTTTGTTACTGTAATATGTATTGGGTTCTATCTCTTTTTCTTATAACACGGGACTAAATGAGCTCACAGTTCAATTATCTTGCTGCCGTCACCTTTGTTTAGCCCGGTTAGGTCCGGGTTATGGAGTCTGAGCAACCACAACCAGAATGAGGAAATAGAAATAGCTAACACATTGCCAATTTTAAGTCTGACTGGTATCAAACATCAAACATCATATATAAAATTCATCAAACACATGCTACAAAGCCCCACTGCAATTCATAGAACAACCCTCTACATTGCGAGTAAATCACTCGCATATGCGACTAAATCTTTACTCTGGGCGACTAAATGATGTCTAATATTAGCTACTGGCTAATAAATTCTCAGATTTTACTCGCCAGTGTGTGAGTTAAAGGCTAAGTATAAGTTAAGCACAGATATATTTTCACTCACATAACACTTTGACTGAGCGCTTCAGAGTTCTCTCTCAGTCAAGCGAACTGTGCTATTTTTCAGTTCATCTCTATGGATGCGCAGCGCACCTGTATCCCCATTTAGATAGCTAAGTAAACGTGTGTGTGTGTGTGTGTGTGTGTGTGTGTGTGTGTGCGTGTAAAATAGTATATCAGTCTGGCGAGTAAACCAAAAAATTTATTAGCCAATGGCGATTCAATTGCCAAGGTGTCCGTAGAGGGTTGGGATCAGAACAATCATTCATTTATTAATTGAACATTTAATTTACATGAAATCGTCAAATTGCTACTCAATAGCAATCGCACACAACAAGCTAAAATACAGAATAATTAGAACAATCAGTAACGCGCAATAAATAACAGTGTGTCATATCTATACACATTTTTCCCAGAACGTTCTTGCGACCTGGTAGCAACACTTCCACGGCCCGGTACTGGGTCGCGACCCGGTGGTTGGGGACCTCTGTTTACTCTGGGTGACTAAATGATGTCTAATATTAATCAATGGCTAATCAATTCTCATATTTTTCTCGCCAGTGTGTGAGTTGGAGGCTAAGTATAAGTTTAGCACAGATATATTTTCACTCACAGAACACTCTGACTGAGTGCTTCCGAGTTTTCTCTCAGTCAAGCGAACTGTGCTATTTTTCAGTTCATCTCTATGGATGCGCAGCGCACCTGTATTTTGCGTACCGTAAACTTTAGTGTGAAGGCGCACGACTCGCCGTCACTTTGCTTTTTTCTCACACGCAAAGAGAGAGACAGAGCGAGAGAGTCTTACATACCATGCGGAATTGACGCGGTATATGTAAACGATATTCTTTGTTGTATTTTCCTGTCAAAATGATTTAGAATGCATGTAAAACTGACGTCTGAAAGATGTCTATCAGATGTTTGTACACAGCAGATGCTTTCCAGATGAAGCAATCTTTAACGGACATATTGCAGACGTACGTGTGCTATCTGGGATGTTGAGCATTGTGGTGGTTCTCCTACGGTTTACTTTGGCCTTACACATATTACCAATTGCATACTTTGTGTCGTCTTGACTCACAGTGAACTTCCACGCCGACGACTTGTTTACATGTGAGCCTTACTTTGACGTCAAAACGGACCAGCGTGGAATCGGCAAGACGTGAGACTGACCAGTCTCACCAGTCTGGGCCGATCATGCGGAAAATCGTCTGATTTCGGTTCCTGGCCGGTCGACCGTTGCATCTCTTCTTTTTAAGTATATTTCAATTTTAATCACATAATAACATTAAAGATGGTTGTGGTTTTCAAGTAAGGTAAGTGTAAATGTGTATTGCAAATGCATACAAATGTGTATAATCTAAGCTATCAGGCTAATCGGGTATATGTATGCTATGCTAGTAGACTAACTAAAGCAGACATTAATAGTCATATTTTAACAACAAATATTTTTGAATGTGTTTTTCTTATTTTCTGCTAAGATAGCAGGTTAATTGGCTTTTGATATGCTAAGCTATTAGGCTAACTTGGGAGCTTGAAAAAAAAGTTTATTTATAGCTTAATTGTCAAATTAATGTAGTTAAAGCAACATATACATGATTGTTTATATTGTCACAAAATGTAAACTCTAATATCACATAGCTCTATATATGAAGTTTTATTTAGAAGTGTATCTAACTTTAACCACATACTTACAGTACTTAGGAAAAGCAATATATACTATATAGTAAGTCTCTACTTGAGTTGTTTATATTGTTGCAAAATGTAAACAATATTATCACCCAGCTCTAATCTGCTAAATGTGACTATAAAGCATTATATATTAAGATATTAAGATACTAATATATTATAAACATTAACATCATGGTTTACTGTAAAGCTGCTTTAAAACCATGTGTATTGTTAAAAGCGCTATACAAATATGACTTACTTGAGTTGACACAGCGTGGTTCTGTAGGATTTTCCCAATAAACATTTTTTTTTCAGCTTTGAGATCCTGCAAGGTGACCAAATCTTGCCTGAATGAGTCATTGATAAATGCTTTCATCACTGTGGATATTTGTAAATATATTTGACGTGTTACAATGTACAGATTAGAAATGTGGCTTTACAGGTCAATAGCTCGGGAGTGGTTGAGTGAAGAAAAACACGCCACCGCAATGACCTTCAGTCTCTACGTACATGACATTCGCTGACGGCATTAGCGGCATGCTTAACATCTCCTTGAATTTGTGTTTGTTTTGTATATGATTTAATTGGCTCCATGCATCCGTCTAGGCTTTTGTATTTGAGAAAGCGTTACTAGTCATGTCAGTCTTCATGGACATCAATAGCTCATAGCTGAATGTTGGGCATTTTGTCCTTAGGTGCTCTAAGGCTGGGGCCTGCTGGTGATGATAAAAGTGATAGTTCAAAGTGATTTCGCACAGCATGGTTTTGTCAGACCAGTCACCAACACCCTGTGGCACGGCTATACGCTCGTGTGTCTTAAATATGCCAGAGGCTTTACCGTGCTGTGGTACACCAAGCCTTACTCATAGGTCAGATGAGTCATTGTTTTACTTTTACTTTTTCGTTTACACCATAACGCAATCTGAAAGCTTTTTTGGGAAGCATGATAATGGATTGAGGCTACTCTACCTCTTATTTTAGACATCAGGCCGATCGCTTGAGGGGCTCTCAAGCTTTGTATTCAGTGGAAGTACAGTGCAATACGTCAGGCTAACCCTGCGCATAGTGCTGAGGCATGCTTTTTTTACAGTTTTTTTTACATAATTATTTTCAGACTCCACTTATTCAACATAGAGGACTCCTCAAATTGTTAAATCACCCTGAGCCATAGCGAACCATCGCTGAACTCTAGAATCAGCACTCCCTCGGTTCTCATTTACCTGGAAATGTTTTTTTTTCTCCTTTTTATTATTTCCTTATTTCTACCCCCTCTCCTTTTTAAATGCTGACTTTTCACATGCGGCGTGCCAATTATTTCACGCTGTCTACGCGGCCTTGCATTCTCTCCTTATCGCAAATGGATGAAAAGTCTTCAGCTGGTTATCAAAATGCTAATGCGTTTGAAAGGAAACATTAGTCTTCCCCAGTAAAATGTTATTAAATGTGGTCTATTTAATCTTGTAAAAGTGCCGCTATCTCTTCAGGATTTCCAGATGTTTGCGCTTTGCCCGTACCGTCCGTCTTCATTCCGATGCAGGGGGTGGCGGCTGGAGATGCCAGAGTGAAAATTGCCTGTTGTTCTCGATCTTTTTAAGTGAAAGCTCTAAAAGAGAAGAATCTTTATGTTAAACAGGTATTCTGAATGTGAGGAAAACCAGTTCAGGTGTTAGACTGAAAAGGAAGGGGGCGGCTGTGTGTGGACAGACTAGCGCAAGCAATAAGTAAAGTTTATTTTGTAATATACGGGCAGTGTAAAGCTGCATTTTCCCGAGTGCAAAACAAACACTCCATCTGTCTGTCATCAGTATTGCTATGACAGCCTGAATATATAGTTTGCCCGTGAAGGCAAATCACGCTTTTACCTCCGCTTGCAGAAGTATAAATGGTCATGAACCATTGATGTGCCTTTGTTTGCTTTGTCAAAATAGAGATGAAAATGTTCCTGCCCATTAAAAGTGCATTGAACAATTGCTTTTGCATATTCTCTTAATGACATTAGTTTCTCATCAGCATGCACTATACACTAAGTCATTTGAAATCACATTTCCCCTTGGAGTTGGGATTTGGCACCGCACCAAATGAGGGATTGGGCCATGCTGGTAAACGGTGTTAAGATTCTGTCCTGACCTTTGATTAAACCTCTCCTGCGGGCTCTGCCTATGTTGCTGTCAGACAGACGTTTGCAGGATTCACAGGATTATGAGGTATTATGCAGATGGCATTTCTTAAGACAACATACATTTTCTGTTCAAAAAGCACCGGCGAGGTTGGAATAGCTTGGCATTTTTGCCGCTGTGATTGACATTGGGGTGAGAGATGTGTCTTGAAGGGTTCAAGCTGTTGTTGCTTGTTGTAATTGGCTCATCAAAGACCCTCATGGACGGCTACAGTAGTTTGTATGTCTGTGAGTGCTTTGAGAGCCATATGTTGGTGTTATCCGTCACATGCTTTTCAGCTGGTACTTGGAGATCACAGATGATATCAGGTGGATATTAACTCTAATGTGCTCAGCCATTTCTCCATGAAGCCTTACATTTCAGGTCCCACTAGACATCATCCCATCTGTTGAAATTGTGCTGTGTGGATTATTATCCAGCAGTTTGACATGAATCAGGTTTTCCTCTAGTGCTCCTGGTCACATGTTCTGAGTTATTTTTATCATGCTTTTTTCCCAATATTTTCTCCTCAATCATTTTTTTTTTGGTGCCTGAAAGACGACGTGTTCCTCCAACCCCTGTTTGGACGGCTGTTAAACCCTTTGAGATGAGATTCTTTTTCATCAGAGGTTTTGTGATGTATTCTAAATCTGCTTCTTTGGCTTCATCCTCATCCACGTTGAGCCGCGCAGGTCGCTCCCGAATCTCTTTGGGTTTGGCGTGCATGGTGAGGTTTTGATGTTTATTTTGCCATGGGCGACGGGAGCCTGTGCCAGAACAGAATTGGCAGTGTATCAGCCAGAATGAATGTTATGCAACCTGTGACAACTCAGAGGACTGTGTTGGTGTGAAATATCAATATGCACAATACAACAGCACATAAAACGCCACATGGCAGTGTAAACAGAAACAAACTGTGTCAGGGAGATAGTGAAGATAATCCCGACATCTATGGATGAAAATGGGATTCGCAAAGGTGACCGATCAAGAGATGCATGTGGAACGCAATGCTAGACCTCTTGGTTTACATCCAACTTGTGGTACAGGCTGTTCCTTTGGCATCGACGTGGCTGCATTTCAGGTTTTATGGTATGTTTGTTGCGCTTGTCATTATTTTATGCTGCGTGGTCTTCTCTGTGAGGGGGAAAATGCTCAGAAAAGCCATTGATGTGGATTATAATTTTAATGCCCCACAGATTTCATTTGTTTATTTTATTAAGTTAATGAATATCATAACAAGGGATTTCTAATCCTCACAGCGACCGTTCCTGCCTTTTCTGAGAGAATTTCTGATGAACCTTTTTATCTCTAATACACAGCACGTGGGGCTTCATAACAGCCCGCCGAGACACCGGCACTCATTTTCTCTCAGCTGAGCCTTTAATTGCATCTTCCTTACTCGGTGACATCTTTCCCATCATGGTGGGCTGCTCTCCTATGCGAATAGGCTCGCACTTACTCAATAAGTGGAACGGTGGCAGCTGTCATTGCATGCCTTATTATTACTGAAAAAGACTTTCTAGTCCTTAAAGATCTGCTGACTATCGGCCTTGTTTCGATTTAGCAAATATTGCAGCTGCTAGACACTGTCTTACAGCCATTTTGGCAGACCGTTGGCCCCAGCGTAGGGAATCCACTTCCAGTGGAGGAAAACAGCTCTTAATTGCCCTCCATAAACTGCCTGGCTGCTGCAAAACAAAAATCAATTTTTTTCCTCCAGGAGGATTTTGGGGTGTAATGGCGAGCATCTGACAGCCAACTTTTGGCTGTCTGTATGAAAGGTCACCGTCGATGGACTTCTGTCACGTTGATGCGTCGCAGGGGATGCGCAGGCTATATGTACTCTAATCTGGGAACACCCCGCTGGGAGGAGCTCAGCTACTGTATCGTTTCCTCTTGTCGCAGCTCAATGCGCATTCACAGAGTTCCTAAATTGAGATTAATAATGTCATCTACAGCTGGAGTTTACGGACAGCAATTTCCACCCCTCCTCTACCCACCTTCAAACTCAAAGTCCAGCAGACTTCCATTTGAAAAGATATAGAATGGGCACAGGGAATATTAATATTCTTTACAGACCACACGCATACACAAGCATCATCAATTTTCCAGACTTGTTTGTATACATTGACTCTTTGACATTCAAACCCAAGGTATCCTCCCCCACCAGCGCAGAATGAGCGGACAGCATGTGTGTGAGAGAGTGCGTGGGCAAAGTGTCATGACTGTGCAGTGCCAAGAACAGCTCCCCACATTGTTAACAGTGTTCACTGTCTGCAGACGTCTGCCTGGCTGTGGAGCTCATGAAGCTTAGGACACTGTCGTGAAGGACAAGCACAACTTCCATGAAGTCTGTCTATCTATCTATCTATCCTATGTATAATCAAGTGCAAATAGCACTTTTTCGTTCTATGTGCTATTAATGTGAATCTGAGACATTTGAAAAACAAACAAAACAAAACAATTCTTTCTCGTTTTTTTTTTTTTTTTGTAGTGATCATAAGCCAGATGCAGAGCTGCAACTCACGGTGCATGCTTTTAAAAACTCTCCCCCCCCCAATCCACTCATTTTAAATATCAACACAATTCTCACAGGCTTTCATAGTCACGTTCATTAATGTGGCATTTAACTGTGGAAGTCAAATCACCTTCATAGACTGTAAAATCCTTGAAATTCTTGGAAAATGAGAAACAATGAAATCTTGAGATTTGTGGAGAATAAAAGCTTCCCTCAACACTGCATCAGTGACTTGGCTTATTTAATCCGTGCCTCATTCTCTCCCACTATTTCATTTGTTTCACTTCCAAGGACTTTTGAAATAACATTGCCAATTGGTTTTTCCGGATAATTATAATCCAAATTAGCCACCACATGATGTGTCAGTGTTTTCCTGAAATTTGGTGGCTATGCTTAAATCTAGTTTGCAGTGGTTAAATGTGAAAAATTCCAGGTATTAATGAATATTTTAAGCTTCTCTGTTCTGGTGACTTATTTCATTGTTTCATTAAGTAATTCAGCACACTTTTGGAAGAGTAAACCAAAAGTGATCAGAAGCACAATAAGCTACAGACGCTTGTGTGTAGCTGGTATGTCTTCATTCAAGCTTGTATGTTTTCAATTAAATCCCAGCTCTCTGTACGTGATGACAGCAAAGTTTTAAAAGGAAACCATTTGCTGCCGTCTGGCTCGCTGATGGCGATAGCAGCAGTGGTGTATCAGTTGACTAATTGGAGAGGCTGTTCTCGCAGTGTTCTCTGCAGAGCCTGTTGTTTTGCTCATTTGGTGTGACAAATAGCAAGCCTGTGGAGGATGCAAGGCCTGGGTGCTGTTCTGACCTATGACATCTCATTTGTTTCTGATAAATGGCCATTTTCTGGAGGTGCATGGTTCACTTGAGAGGCAATTGCCAGGTATGAGTCGCCTTCTTCTGTACCATCAGAAAAAGCCATGGCCTTCCAAGACTTGGCCAGAAAGTGTTGCTTTACTGGTTGCTGTCAAGCAGCTCCTTTTGTAATAGATAGATGTGATCATTATGGTAGCTGTATTCATATTCTTTATGATAATTTAGTTTAAAAAACATGTAGAATGCATATTTAGACTGGCTCCTGCACATGTGTTTCACCATCATTAGCTTTGGGTAGTTGCAGGCAGCGTTTTTCAGGCTTCTTTTTGTCTTTATTCATCAGCATCATGCCAGAAATGTGAAGGTTTTTGTTCAAAAAGTTTATAAAGCAGTTGTGTTCCATGAAAGAGGCCCAATATCTCTTCTTAAAAAGGAACTGAAGAAAATTATGACGTTAGTCTCGATTATCTATTTTTATCCACCGACAGCGCTGATATTTTTAGTTCTAATTTGTGTTTTGTAGGTTTAACAAAGCAAAATCTGAAAATACTGTCATCATTTACTCACGCTCATATTGTTCCACACCTGTATGACTTTCACAAAAGAAGAAATTTTGGATAATGTACTGGTCAATGATTTTCATGAAGTTACAATAATTGTGGACTGAAGTATTCAGCGGCATAAAAGTGTCCATATTACATTCAAAACTTTCCAAGTCTTCTGACACTTTATGTGTGTAATTTAAGTAAAAATTACATAAGGATTTAACATCCACCAAGGTCGTCTTTGGCAAGTGAGAAGAAACTATGGTATATCAAAAAAAAAAAAAGAATCCTTTTTTCTTCATTAAATCAGAAATTAGTCAGTTCTGATTGATTCATTCACAAATTGAACAGATCAGGGGCCAGATTCATTAAAATAATAATAATAATGAAAATAAGAAAGAAGTTAAGTTCCTTAGTGCAATTGATAGATTTCATGTGATGTCACACCCTTACAGGAATGCCCACATGGAGAGCGAAACAAGGCTTTCCTCCACTGACAGCCAGTTATTATTATGAGGTTTGCATTAAGTAGTATGTAGTAAGACAGTGATAGTTAAAGGCCAATTCAGTATACACCTTATTGATGATGCATATTTTGTACAGGCAAGCAGATATACAGGCAACCCAGAATATAACGAAATGTGCAGAGTTTAATATTAAATGTTTTCCCATAAAAAAACAATATAAAGAAGACGCTTAACCATTTAGCGCATTGCGTTCATGTTCTGGGCTAATTTGCTTGATCAACAATAAGGTGTGTACTGAATTTGATCTTTTAATATCACTGTTGTAAAGGCACTTTAAAGTGTTTTCACATTAAACGTTTTAGAATGTACTGCTGTTTTTAGTGATTGTGAAATATTGCGGCGGGTGCTTTATATGGATTGGTAATGGCCAAACCTTGCATTTTGTTCACATATCTTTGTTTTATTCTTTTGAGAGGTGATCTAAATATTTGTTGATTGGAACAAATAGAAAATTGACAGGCTTGTGCTGCAGTTCTATGGATGTTTTGCCCGCCAGGTCTTCAAGCCAGTCACATGATTGAAAGCTATGAATTGTTGAAAAGTTGAATAAATTCTCTCTCTCTTTTTTTTTGTCATTAGAACATTCTTAAGAAAAAAGATATGAACATTTTAAGAAATGTTTTTGGGAATATAACATATTCTTAACTTTATTCTTAAGTTAGGAACTAAGAAGAAAATGGCAAGAAGAATTTAATTCTTAACAATATTTTATGAATCCGGCCCCAGGTTCTCAAACTTACTTGAAATGGTTAAGAGCTCATTTGAGGGCAAAATCAGTGTATAAATTACATTTCTTAAAGTGTTCTTTTTGAGACTTGAAAGTTCCAGTCCCTTTTATTGCAATGGAAAAAAGCAACCTGCACATTAATTCAGAATTTCTTTTCATGCTTAGGAACAACATCAGAGTAAATAAAGGAAGACTTTTGGGGATTTTTTTAATTCCTTGAAGCACCCCGTAGGATACAAAAACCAGTGGTTGAAGAAATAGTAAACAGTTGTCTTTTGTGCGACTATTGTGTCCTCCGACTTACGAATGTCTCATGGTACAGAGCAGGCAAATGACTCTAGGGTCATGAATGAAGAAGACACTGGTATTAAACCGTACACTTGCCTCCTTAAACCTGGCAGGGGCAGCGGTTGCTGTTTATGTAAATGTTTTCCTCGTATAAAGGAGGCCATCCGTCGTCTGCCGTCTGGGGCTGAGCATGTATGTGTGGAGATAAGGATGCTTCGGTTGGGACTCGTCTGAGCCAGACAGAGAGGGAGAGAGAAACTGCTTGTTGGAAGATAAACAGGGCTAATTAGAGTATGCATTTGTTCAGTAATTCTGTCCATAATTGAGATATTTTAATCTTTGAACATGCCAGCTATTTAGAAAAGTCAGCCGTGGCTTCCCGCGTCGATCTGAAACATACTGTGTAAACGCGGCTTTTCAGACACGCTGGCAACGTACCAACAGGACAAGGAAAACACTTTTTTTGGATTAGCGCCCCTTTCCACTAACAACACAACTACACGGCATTTGCAGCAAATCATTTAGACACAAGCACCCTTTGTTCAAAAAGTGGAGGCAATCCACTCTTTTTCCCTTTGTTTCCTGTATGTTTGGATATGATTGCATGGCAATAAATTTGAACAGGCCGTGGTTTTACAGGGATACAGCAGCTCCCTGGTGTAATCACCCCTCTAATCTACAGAACAAACTCCAGCCTATAAGTCGATAGCACTTCAGGCAGGGGAACAGGAAGTCTCCTGCCGCTCTGCTGAGAGATAAAGGCACCGATAGGAGACATGCGGTACAGTGCAGCCATTGTGTTAGATCAAGATGTGCCTCCTGAACTGATGGGTGCTGTGAATTCTGATTCCACCTCTCTGCTGTCTCAAGACGAGATATGTAGATGGCCTATAGAGAGACGGTGGTGACTAAATGAATATGAAAATGAGCTCAGGGAATGGATTGCTATTCAGCTGTCTTTTAGGTCTCTGGTGGTGGATGGGGCTGTTGCTGCCCATGTTTTTGAATCACGAGAATAAAAATGACATTGTGTGTATATGTATATGGGATTCAAAGCCATTTGTATGTGCCTTCTGGCTCTTTTAATATTTATGTATTCTAGATATGCTTTAAAATGTCACTGCATTTTTATGGTGAATTTCTGGCTATAGCCTAAAAAAAAATCAAACATATCTTTATGTGAATAGTAACTATAAATATTTTATATTTTATTTGTAAAAACAATTACTGTTAAATACTGGTAAATATTGTGGTTTCCAGAAAATCCATAAAAATACAGTGCATTTTTAGGGATTAAGTGACACTAAAATAATATAATACATATCAAATAAACAACAAATTTAACAAAACACCATAATGTGCATAACTTGGAATGTAAATAAGACACACAACTATTTAAATAAAATACTATTAATTATGATGTCACACAAGGACTTGTGGGAATGCCGCTTCACTTTTTTCCTAGAAATTATTCATAAGAAATTATAATATGTATTTATGATGAATTATAAGATGTTATAATAAGAAATTACATACATTCTTTATATGTATGAAATATTGTACCATATTCAGACTTTTAATTTCCAAAATATTTTTTACAGTAATATTAAATGTATTGCCCTGCTAATTGTAATATTTTTGTAACCATTTTTTTTTTACAAAAGTTTTTTTTATTAATACGTTTTGTATTTTTCTAAGAATAGTTTTTATTACAGTGAACAGTTTTTACAACATTAAATTTAATATATTAATATAATTTTAATTTTAAAAATCCAATAAGCAGCCAAGACCATTTTTATTTTTAGTACCTGACTGTTGAAGCAATAATAATAATAATAAAAAAACATAAGGTTTAATATGGCCCAGAATATTATTCCTTATTGTCATAGTACTGAAGTATCCATATACCACTTGCATATCCCCGCCAATTAAAAAGTCTACAGGCAGTTGTCTCTCTGGTGTACTTCAGAAATCAAAGATTCGTGTTTCTGTGTATTCTGACATTAAAGGCATGTAATGTAATTATAAATGGATGCATAATATGAATAGGAACATCAGGAATGTAACATGAAGTCTATATTTAGATATTGTTTCATACTCAGCTTGTACCTTTTAACATATGCCTGTCGCCCTGAAGGAGACATCAGAGAACGGCTCCCTCCTTTCCATTTGCTCTCCTTAATGCAGTGCATTTTTAGGGATTAAGTGACACTAAAATAATATAATACATATCAAATAAACAACAAATTTAACAAAACACCATAATGTGCATAACTTGGAATGTAAATAAGACACACAACTATTTAAATAAAATACTATTAATTATGATGTCACACAAGGACTTGTGGGAATGCCGCTTCACTTTTTTCCTAGAAATTATTCATAAGAAATTATAATATGTATTTATGATGAATTATAAGATGTTATAATAAGAAATTACATACATTCTTTATATGTATGAAATATTGTACCATATTCAGACTTTTAATTTCCAAAATATTTTTTACAGTAATATTAAATGTATTGCCCTGCTAATTGTAATATTTTTGTAACCATTTTTTTTTTACAAAAGTTTTTTTTATTAATACGTTTTGTATTTTTCTAAGAATAGTTTTTATTACAGTGAACAGTTTTTACAACATTAAATTTAATATATTAATATAATTTTAATTTTAAAAATCCAATAAGCAGCCAAGACCATTTTTATTTTTAGTACCTGACTGTTGAAGCAATAATAATAATAATAAAAAAACATAAGGTTTAATATGGCCCAGAATATTATTCCTTATTGTCATAGTACTGAAGTATCCATATACCACTTGCATATCCCCGCCAATTAAAAAGTCTACAGGCAGTTGTCTCTCTGGTGTACTTCAGAAATCAAAGATTCGTGTTTCTGTGTATTCTGACATTAAAGGCATGTAATGTAATTATAAATGGATGCATAATATGAATAGGAACATCAGGAATGTAACATGAAGTCTATATTTAGATATTGTTTCATACTCAGCTTGTACCTTTTAACATATGCCTGTCGCCCTGAAGGAGACATCAGAGAACGGCTCCCTCCTTTCCATTTGCTCTCCTTAATGCAATACGTGTTAGGCATCAGTATTCGGTTTTTGGCATGTACAGCTTGCTCTCGTGATCCGCCATAATAGAGGGGGTTTGTGGCACTGCTAAGCACGCTGGATGCAGCAGTTTTCATAAATAAGCTGCGTGCTGTTTAAAGAGCAGCTCTAGGTTGCTTTGCCTCTCATTATGGCTCACGTTTTAAATGGGGTTTAGGATGAAATTCTGTCTGCTTAAGCCCAACGAAATTACGAACACTTTACTAGAAAGACGTCAGGGAGATAAAACGGTCCTTGGGAAATGGCAAGCAATTAAAAGTATATTAGCTGTCAAGGCCAAAAATAATTAAAGCTCTCAGACCATTGTGTTTTAGAAAATAGCTGCAGGCAGCAATCATAAGAGGTGCAGACTGAGTCAAAAGTCACCGCATACATTAAATGTTCAGCCGTGGCCCGGCTACAGTACAGCCAAAAATAAGCAGCCATCAAAGCTTCCCTTTTTGATTTGGCGCTTCTCATTTTCTGCGTAATGCCATTTTTTCCGCTGTGCTTCACACAAGCGTATCACATTACAGCATTTAGAAATGAGATTGGATCTGCGTATTTAATCACACCAATGCAATTAGTTGGTAGGAACAGAGCCAATGGAATTGGAACCAGTCAAAACGCTCCCCCCGTTGCTGGATATGGATCCGGGCGTGCAGAGACCCCCAGAAAACATCATATCGCAGGCAGCAGGACTTCCATCCAAAGGACAAAAACTGATATTGTAGTGAAATTAAAGGATCTTTCCTGGGTATTGCGTGGTCCAATAAACATGACCTCAGAGATGAAGGTTTGAATGTGCATTGGATGTGCTGCAGTGCGCCGTAGTACACAGGTTTAAACTCACATACGTTCACGCGGTGGCCTTGTGTCAGCCGGTGACTGTGGTCCATCACACTTCTAGACAAATCTCTGCGTGCTCGATGTGCTCAAAGGCAGTTCTTTCCACTTTAACAGGATTTGCAAAGATGAGACGAGTGCTCACCAAGCACCACAGAAACATTATATGCCCCCTCCGGGATACCGGATAGATGCAACTTTTATCTCTTTTCTAATCATATCCTCGCTGTTGTTTGTTTGTCATTGCCGTGTAGTGTCATTGATGGTGGTCAATATTAAATGAGAAAATGAGATTTTATAGCCCTCATATCTCTTAAAGATACTGTCATTGAGATTCACATTAATGTCACATTTAAAGTAGATTTGATGTACAGTTGTATAAGGAAATATGCAGCGCCTGATTGATAAACGTGCATTTATTTGTTCATTAAGAGAGGGCGAGAAGCTTCTGATAAGAAGCAAATCACTTTGGAGTCGAGTTTAAACGGAAATAGTGACAGATTTTTTGTTTTGTTTTGTGACATCTGAGTGTGACGGATTATCGAAAAAGAAAAAAAAAGTATGATGGTGATGTGGTTGAATCCACGGATTGTTGATTGAATGGAGGCAGATCTGAAGATCTGAATGTAAGAAAGGGGTGGGGGTTAAGCAAATTAAATGATTGGAGCAATCTAGTAAATGTCACCAGAGAAGTAATTTCACTGGAATATCGAGTTATGAAATTTTAATTAAAAATTATGAGCTAAAAAAACCCAAAATGTATACTTATGCATGGATGAATCATTCACAGAAAGGTCAATAACATCCATTTAGAAAATTTGGGGTCAATTTATTAGGTCAGTTCATGTGGCAGCCATCGTGCAGCTTTTTTTAGTACCGTTACTGTCAGATTTTATTTTAGTACTATTGAAACATAATCATGACGAATTTATGTTTTTATAGTATATTTCTGGTCAGTGATAAAAATCTAGCTCAAATATCATTGAAAACTTTTTTTCTGGTACAATTAATTAAATTGGGGTAGTAAACATGACCTCAGAGATGAAGGTTTGAATGTGCATTGGATGTGCTGCAGTGCGCCGTAGTACACAGGTTTAAACTCACATACGTTCACGCGGTGGCCTTGTGTCAGCCGGTGACTGTGGTCCATCACACTTCTAGACAAATCTCTGCGTGCTCGATGTGCTCAAAGGCAGTTCTTTCCACTTTAACAGGATTTGCACAGATGAGACGAGTGCTCACCAAGCACCACAGAAACATTATATGCCCCCTCCGGGATACCGGATAGATGCAACTTTTATCTCTTTTCTAATCATATCCTCGCTGTTGTTTGTTTGTCATTGCCGTGTAGTGTCATTGATGGTGGTCAATATTAAATGAGAAAATGAGATTTTATAGCCCTCATATCTCTTAAAGATACTGTCATTGAGATTCACATTAATGTCACATTTAAAGTAGATTTGATGTACAGTTGTATAAGGAAATATGCAGCGCCTGATTGATAAACGTGCATTTATTTGTTCATTAAGAGAGGGCGAGAAGCTTCTGATAAGAAGCAAATCACTTTGGAGTCGAGTTTAAACGGAAATAGTGACAGATTTTTTGTTTTGTTTTGTGACATCTGAGTGTGACGGATTATCGAAAAAGAAAAAAAAAGTATGATGGTGATGTGGTTGAATCCACGGATTGTTGATTGAATGGAGGCAGATCTGAAGATCTGAATGTAAGAAAGGGGTGGGGGTTAAGCAAATTAAATGATTGGAGCAATCTAGTAAATGTCACCAGAGAAGTAATTTCACTGGAATATCGAGTTATGAAATTTTAATTAAAAATTATGAGCTAAAAAAACCCAAAATGTATACTTATGCATGGATGAATCATTCACAGAAAGGTCAATAACATCCATTTAGAAAATTTGGGGTCAATTTATTAGGTCAGTTCATGTGGCAGCCATCGTGCAGCTTTTTTTAGTACCGTTACTGTCAGATTTTATTTTAGTACTATTGAAACATAATCATGACGAATTTATGTTTTTATAGTATATTTCTGGTCAGTGATAAAAATCTAGCTCAAATATCATTGAAAACTTTTTTTCTGGTACAATTAATTAAATTGGGGTAGTTGTGGCCTAATGGTTAGAGAGTCGGACTTGTAATCCAAAGGTTGCTGGTTTGAGTCGTTGGTCTGGCAGGAATTGCCGGTGGGGGGAGTGAATGTACAGCGCTCTCTTCCACCCTCAATACCACGACTGAGGTGAGACCCTTGAACAAGGCACCGAACCCCCAACTGCTCCCCGGGTGCCGCAGCAATATGGCTGCCCACTGCTCTGGGTGTGTGTTCACGGTGTGTGTGTTTGTTCACTACTGTGTGTGTGCACTTGGGTTAAATGCAGAGCACAACTTGTGAGTATGGGTCACCATACTTGGCCACACGTCACTTCACTTCACTCAATTCACTTAATTCCGCATGTGCATTAAAAAATAAACAGGTGATAACTTTATCAAAAAGGGAAAGGTGGGACCTCCAGTTCTCTAGCCGCCATACTGAGCATTGGAATTTCTCCCATTCATGTTTCTAACTCTCCACCTTACACTGTGATATATTTTATAGATTAGTGATTTCATAATGTGCTAGACTAGCATGAGGGTCTCTTGACTCTTGATGAGTTCATTACAGTGTTAATTTTGACAGGCTTTTTTAATTTAGTCTTAGTCTTTATCTTGAGACGAAAATGCTTAATAGTCTTAGTCACATTTTAGTCATTAGAGGCTTTCATAGTTTTAGTCGATGAAAAGTCATTGCATTTTTGTCAACTTTTAGTCATTACTTTTAGTCAAACTGCAATTACTAACATTTATTTTGGTAGCTACTTTATATGTAGTCTTCAAACAAAAATAGTCATTAATTCTTCTTTCTTTATTTTATTTTTGGTAGAGATACAATTTAAACTCATTTTTCAGATACAGTAGGTTTACTTAACAAGTATACATTTATTTAACATCTATTGTTGGTTAACATTAATGACACAGATAGTAGGTATTTAATTAGGAATGCTGGCCATTTAAGACGGAAGGTATGCATGTAATACTGACACACATTCAGTTTACGTTCACTTAAGCCATAACCGACTATATTTACGTGAGATACTCACACGATAGACATTTGGACTGCTGTGTGTGTATTTGAGCACTGAGAACTGATCGCACGCTGCATATGAGAACTGAAGAAGTGGAGCGTGCGCGAGAGAGAGCACTTCTATCAGCGCGATTCCGCCTATCCCGCCTTCACTAACTCTAAGTTAATCGACAACGAATTGTGACTCCCGGGAAAAACGGGACGTCTGGTCACCCTATCTCTAACCCTTCAGGTGCTGAGGCAATTGTTTCAGATCGCTAGTTCGCGTTTTGGTAGCCTATCCGTCCACTGCGGCTGCCACACTGAGACTAGATATGCAAACGCCCCTTATCCGATTGCAATCCAATGACAGGAACGCACATTTTGAAAGACAAGACAGTTAACTTAGCTTATAGGATATATTTTGTAGGGCTGGGTTTTGACACAAATTTCACGATTCGATTCGATTCTCATTTACAGGCTTGCGATTCGATTCGATTACCGATTCTATTAGATTCAATATCAATTATTTTGGATATATATCAGGTACAGTACATGCCAAATTTTCTCGAGGAAAAAAAATCTCTCATTAAAGCTGGAAAATATACATGAGAGTCAGTTGGTACAACATTACTATAATATTGAAGGTTAAAATTAATGAAGTGTTTACAATAATAAAGTTACAGTTACATATTAATATTTCTACTTCAATTCGTTTTTTTTTTTATATAAACATTTAAATGGTGGCTGTCATAAAAACTTGATGGATTTATTCAAACATAAATTAAACATTGAAGAACAGTAAAAATTATAATGAATATGTTATATGGTGCATATATTAAGCAAAATGCCCCTCTATACAATTTATTTTTCTATCTGACTAATGAGTTTATGGTAACCGAATATGTTTTTTTTCAGAGGTAAATGTGACGTTAAAGGGTTAGTTCACCCAAAAATTTTAATTAGCCCACAAAAATTTAGTCTTAGTCTTTATCTTGAGACGAAAATGCTTAATAGTCTTAGTCACATTTTAGTCATTAGAGGCTTTCATAGTTTTAGTCGATGAAAAGTCATTGCATTTTTGTCAACTTTTAGTCATTACTTTTAGTCAAACTGCAATTACTAACATTTATTTTGGTAGCTACTTTATATGTAGTCTTCAAACAAAAATAGTCATTAATTCTTCTTTCTTTATTTTATTTTTGGTAGAGATACAATTTAAACTCATTTTTCAGATACAGTAGGTTTACTTAACAAGTATACATTTATTTAACATCTATTGTTGGTTAACATTAATGACATAGGTATTAGGTATTTAATTAGGAATGCTGGCCATTTAAGACGGAAGGTATGCATGTAATACTGACACGTTTACGTTCTACGTTCACTTAAGCCATAACCGACTATATTTACGTGAGATACTCACACGATAGACATTTGGACTGCTGTGTATGTATTTGAGCACTGAGAACTGATCGCGCGCTGTATATGAGAACTGAAGAAGTGGAGCGTGCGCAAGAGAGATCATTTCTATCAGCGCGATTCCGCCTATCCCGCCTTCACTAACTTTAAGTTAATCGACAACGAATTGTGACTCCCGGGATAAACGGGACGTCTGGTCACCTTATCCCTACCCCTTCGGGTGCTGAGGCCATTGTTTCAGATTGCTAGTTCACGTTTTGGTAGTCTATCCATCCGCTGCGGCTGCCATACTGAGACTAGATATGCAAACGCCCCTTATCCGATTGCAATCCAATGACAGGAACGCACATTTTGAAAGACAAGACAGTTAACTTAGCTTATAGGATATATTTTGTAGGGCTGGGTTTTGACACAAATTTCACGATTCGATTCGATTCTCATTTACAGGCTTGCGATTCGATTCGATTACCGATTCTATTAGATTCAATATCAATTATTTTGGATATATATCAGGTACAGTACATGCCAAATTTTCTCGAGGAAAAAAAATCTCTCATTAAAGCTGGAAAATATACATGAGAGTCAGTTGGTACAACATTACTATAATATTGAAGGTTAAAATTAATGACGTGTTTAC
>NW_015539895.1:1136015-1168078 GCF_001515605.1 Sinocyclocheilus anshuiensis | reverse complement strand
TTTAGCAAAATGCCCCTCTCTACAGTTTATTTTTCTATCTGACTAATGAGTTCATGGTCACCGAATAAGCTTTTTTTCTGGGGTAAATGTGACGTTACGTGACATTGTTTACAAGCCATTATATTGGCGTCTTTGTGCTGCTGAAACACAGATTGAGCGATTACATGACACAGGATACGAATTGTAAAGTTGTACTCTTTCTTTTAACTTACCTTCGGATGTTTAGTCATGATTATTTTGTGCTGAAACTGGTATTAATGTGGAGGAGATGATCAGTTCACGTGCGCCTCGCGCTACCGCTTTTGAACTGAGGCGCGCCGCGCTACAGCGATCTGTCACTCCAGAACAATATTAAAATATTGTTTAATATTGACCAAGCACCATTTCATTCAAATGTCCACTTAATCTTTAATATTTGGCCATTTCTTTAGGACAGAAATGCTATAGCCACTGTAATTAAATGAATATGTGGACATCAAAACGTGTAAATTCAGAGTGAGGGTTTGAGCTTTTATTTTGAAACCGCAATGTATTCTCTTGTGTTTGCGGTGATTTATAAATGATTTACCTTACAAATCTGATGAAATGGCGCATGTTGCGTTCCCAGATGAACATTATAATAAACCCAAACTCACAACAACATGCAGAGATGGAGTTTGAGACGCTCTACACATGTAAATGATAACAGTTCCTGTGGAACTACTGTGAACGGAGCCGCTGTGTGACGCATGTACTTAACCTACACGCATGTAAATAATTAAAGCGCATATACTGTATTAGAACTGCATCACATATAATTATTTAATTAAATCATAGCATTTGTGAATTCACAATTATGCTTAATTATGATTTTTGAATGAGTTTAATATATCATGCAGTCTTGGAAAACAGACTAATAATGTGCTTTATACATTCTCGTCTGTGAAATGCTCCACTTCCGGTATTTTACCGGTTAGTCGATGCGAGGAAAATGAAGTCGATGACTTTGAAAAATCGAATAGTCGAATAAAATCGATGAATCGCGACAGCCCTAAATGACGGCTCTCTATGTTTGCCTTTTCTGATGATTTACATCTTGTGAGTTTCATCTTGGTTCATAAATGACGACATTTTTCAAAAAAGCCTCATATCATCATGCAAATGGAATTGACAGCCAGTAATGAGCATTAATTTTCTTATTATGCAAAAGAGCAGCTTTGAAATGTTGGTAACTTCACAGAAAAAAAAAGTCATGACCTCAGAAAAGAGGAAGATAGATGACAGAATTTTCCATATAAAGCAAGATCTGTGCAAGGTGCAACTATATATGTGGCGTTTAAAAGTTCGGGGTCAGTTTGAAAGAAATTAATACTTTTATTCAGCAAGGATGCATTAAATTGATCAAAAGTGACAGTGAAGACATTTATAATGTTACACAAAATTTCTGTTTTCACAAAAAATATTTTTCCGTATTGATCATAATAAGAAATGTCAGCATATTAAAATGATTTCTGAAGGATCATGTGACAAGACTGGAGTAATGGCTGCTGAAAATTCAGCTTTGCCATCACAGGAATAAATTAAAATAAATTATATTATGTCATGTCATGTCATATTTTTAATTAATGCATCTAAAAATTGACCTGGCTTAAAAATATGAGGGGGCCTGTCATCCTATCATCCTTAGCTGGAATCGATGTAACGTGTAATATAAGTTTTTTTTTTTCCTATTCTTTTTTCTTTAAATTAATTATTTAATCACAGTTTAAACCACAATGCTTTAGGGATCTTTTACCATGCAGTGCAGTGTCCTATGGCTGGCATTTAATTGCTCACAGGCAAACAATACTAATTTGTATGGAATTACACTCTTAAAGGGTTAGTTCACCCCAAAATGAAAATTCTGTCATTAATTACTCACACTCATGTCGTTCCATACCCGTTAGACCTTCGTTCATCTTCAGAACACGAATTAAGATATTTTTGATGAAATGTGAGAGCTCTCAGACCCTGCATAGACAGCAACGCAACTGTAATGTTCCCAGGTCCAGAAACGAAGTAAGGACATTTCACTCTCACATTTCACATTTGTGTTCCGAAGATGAACGAAGGTCTAACGGGTATGGAACGACATTAGGGTGAGTAATTAATGACAGAATTTTTCATTTTGGGGTGAACTAACCCTTTAATCTTGATATGTAGATCTGGGATATTTTGATTGTTACACGTGTACCTGCTGGTTCTGCTAGTTAAACACAAAACATATGGACAAGTTTTTTTGGGCAAAGATAACTAAAATTAGATCTTTTCCAGTCTGATTTTCTTTTTCTTTTTCTCCCTGTAATCATCAAAGTTTCATGCTGGCAGAGTATAAAATAATTAAGCTTCTTGGGTAACATACTGATGAGCCCTTTTGCTGAAGCTTGAAGACGATTTGAATATTTGAGTATTTTTCAGTGTTCAGAGGAGGAGAATTGATTCATTAATGAGGTATTATTTGAACGTTCCTATTTTCAGCAACACAGGCGAGTGTTTAGTATTCAGACAATCAGGGACATTCTTATGGGCTTGAGGTGCTCTCTTCCTTCTCGGTGAAGGATCAGATAAATGAATAGTGCAGAAAATGTAAATATATGCATCTCGAATAGAAAACCTTGAGGAAAATGAGCACAGCGGTCATTTCCCGATGCATCACACAATGCTTTTTCCTGCTAACTTTACAGTTGCAGACTCAACTTAAACAACCCCGAAAGAAAGGACACGAGCGCATGATTTTGCCCCAGGGCAGGACGCTTCACGTGGATGGGGTGTCTCACTTGGCTCCAGAACACTGAAATTACAAAGGCTGCAATTTCAACAACCCTGGGCGAAAAAAAAAAACAATCATCGCATGTCTATAGCCAAAATACAGAGTGAGAAATCTGAGCGTCTGATAAAAGGAACAATTTGCTCTGTCATTTCGAAATCCCAAGGAGGGAAGGCTTTTGTGACAAAGTCTATAGGCAGTGTGTGAGAATACCAGTCCATCTCTGAGTCTGTCAGCCGCGCTGTCTCCACGGGAGTGTGATGACTATGCTAGGGGAAGGCTAACCTTTGCGAGTTCGGTGCTGTTCTGGAGAGAAATCAAAGAACTGACACCTTCTGGAGAGGGAGGGTGTGTGTCAATGTGTGTGTGTATATGTGAGTGTGTGTGTGTTTTCGAAAGGGGTGTATTTGCATTTTCTTGAATATAATAGGTTCAGGCATACTTTGACAGCAAGTTAATTCCAAACAATATATTATTAAATGAAGCTATAAAGGTATAATTTGATATTGTAAATGTACTTGTAAAGCAACAAAGATCACAATGCACTTTTAAAAATAAAGGTTCCAAAAGGGCATTTGTGCAGTGATGCCATAGATGAACCATTTTGGGTTCCCCATTGAACCGTTCAATGAACATTTCTTAAAAGAACCATTTTGTATTTTTTGTGTGAAGAACATTTAAAAATTCTAAAGAACATTTTTCCTCTATAAAGAACCTTTTGTGCAATGGAAAGTTTAAGTTTCTTACTATAGATGTCTATAAAGAACATCTATTTTTAAGAGTGTGGGTCTCATTAATCAATAATTGCTTTTTGCTTTTGTGCCCAGACAAGTTTCTTACATACAATTTTAGCTGGATTCATATTACATGGATATGTACACCCAAAATAGGATTATAATATTTATTTTAAGCATTTTGCAGTCTTCAAATAATTCCAAGTTTTGTAACCAAGTGAAACACAAGAAACAGCTTTGATAGTGGCCAATATTATGCAGTTTGGCAGAATTTTTTACAGAACATATCCCAGATTGAGCAGCATCATCAAACATTTTTTAAATCAGTCAGATTTATTGTAGAGTCGTGTAGTTTTTTTTCTTTGTTTCTTTATTTTCTTTGTATTCATGTATACATCTGTTTGTTTTTATATATATATATATATATTTATACATTTTATTCATATAATTTAGACTCTAAAAATGTATTTATGCATTTCTTTTGTATTTATTATTATTTAATTATTTTTGTTCTATATTGTTATTGTTATTAAATTTATCCCATTATATTATGTTTTGTTTTTTGCTATGTAACTTGCATATTTTATCCTAAATAAATTGGGGTATATGAATAACATATATCAGTATCATTCTGTGACAACAATTGCACACAGGCTGTATGCTTAAATACAAGCACATGCACAGTGAATGAGACCCAATACGTCTACAGTAACTTTCATGCATTAATGAACCTTTTATGTAATTTTACATGACTGTTTAACCATGACGGACACAGCTTTTCCAGAAAATGAGACATTAGCCATTGACAGACCATGTATTAGTGTGACACTGTGGGGTCTTTCAGAGGACCCGGTGTTCGTCATGGTCATTCACTGCTTCTGAGGAAGCCTTTTGTGTGCCAGTGTGGAGAGCTGGGCATCAGCAGACACTGCGCTCTCCATGCCTGCTGCACGAATGCGGGCTGCTTCTTTGTGCCTGGAAACATGGTGCTGGGGTGGGTACCTGAACTGCCGCCAGCTTCGACTCCTCTGCTGGCTCCTCAAACATCTCCACCATCTGCTGAAGGGGATGTACAAATTGGACGTTGGCAGAAACATCAAGGGTGTACCAACCTGCCGCAAAGATGCATCCGAAATGACATGCTTTTTGCCCTATGCAGCACCAGTGGCTTGATATCACCACAGAAACGGCATCTTCAACAATATTTTTCAGTTGTCACTCTGTAGTTGTCTGTCTAACCTTCAAACGCTAAGAATTGTCACCATTGCATTCAAGGACTAGGCACGCTGAAATGATTTTGAAGAACTCACTTGACAGTTGATGATACATGGCAAGATCTGTGTAAATGTTCTTTAAAAATGTCTACTTTGTGGAGGAAAAAAATAACAACGTAGAAGTTTGGAACGACGTGTCTGAGTGAATGATGATAGAATGTTCACTTTTGAGTGAACTATTCCATTACACCGTTGTTTGTACTGCTGCTATGACAGTTGCTTCCACCTTTTCACGGTTCTTTCACGACCATTACAGCTCCACCGGTGACTGTCGCCGTTGTCTTCTGCTTGTCCCGTTTCTGTGACTTTTATTTGTTCTGCCTTGGTTATCTTTTTTTAATCTCCTCTGTCACTTTTATCCCTGTGGAGAAGTGAGCAGGTTTCTAGATAAAGGGAATGTTTCGTTTTTCAGATGAGGAGGGCGAAAATAACCTCTCTGCATTGTGATGCATACCACAGATGCGATCGAGGCGTGATTTGTGTTCAGATGCCGTCGTGCGCTTATTGCTTGTGGCTCAAAATGCATTATTTAGTTCTTCAAAACTCGCGCCGCCTGGGCGTTCATGTTCAAATCGACATTTAAACCTTCAACAGACTTTATTGCCATCGGTTGTGTTATAGGGCTGACTTTAAATGGATATTTCAGCTAAAAATTAAAATTTTGTCATCATTTAATAACCCTTGTGTCATTCCAAATGAGATTTAGCAGAATGCCCAAGCTGCTCTTTGTCCATAGCGTTAGAATGGTTGCGGACTAGATATGTTGTTTATTTGTATGGAAAAATGAGCTTGAACATTCTGCTAAATATCTGCTTTTGTTTTCCAAGCAAGGAGAAAGTCATACAGGTTTGGAATGATATGAAGGTGAGTAAATGATGACAGAATTTAATTTTTTTTGGTGAACTGTCCAATTTAATGATGCTTTACAGGTTCATGTAAGCGTAATACGCAAAGGTTTTGACATGCAATGTGTTATTTCAGATTCCTGGGCTATTTTGGAGACTCTGAAGGGATTTTTAGTTATAACATGCTGAAATAATTCTCTAAACTGGTTTCCTTGCCCTTTTGACAAGGACCATTCAGTCTTGACCAAAACATGACATTCTTGAAAACAATAACCGTCAGCTTGTTTCTCATTCGTCCTGTCCTTCTCCCTGATGATCCGCAGTCTGCTTTGTTAATGACGGCAGTGCACTCTGGGTTGGAGACTTTAATGTGTCATTTTGATGATAAAGGTGGTTAAACAATCATCAGTTATTTAATTTGAAGCAAAGCCGATGAGCAAACACAGGGCGTTTTCTCATTATGTGATATGAATTGACTGAGAGCTGAGAGGAGGTGTGGAGCAGCCGAGGGTAGTGCTTTCTTTGTTATCACTGCCATCTCCTGGTCCGTAGTGATCACTTTTGGGGCTGAGCCTCTCTCCTTTGTCCTTCCTAAGACTAAGCTGAAAGGAGAAAAACTGAAAATACTGCAGGAAGAGGAGTGGGATTCCAAATGTAGCACTGACAAATAAGCAGTTTGATCAATTTTGCTGAATTTTCTGGGTTAGCGAAGAGTATGGCTGCGCTAACATTAAAAAAAAAAAACATTTTGCACCATTATAATATTAGGGATTTCATGATTATTCTCATTTCGCTAGTTGACATGAAACACTTTTGAAAAATCCACATGTCCTGCGGTATTTTCAACAGCATTTAGCTAATTAGTTTGTATTTATGCATGCAGTTTTAATGATCTCATATTAATTGAGAGACCGCATGGAATATTTGTACTTTTAAACATTCGTTCGTCACACTGCAGGGCCATTTAAATTGAACTACAGAAGGCAAAATGTGATTAAAAATATTGAGAAACCAAAAAGAAACAATGACCAGTTACTAGCCTCTTTCTCTTGTCCTTTCATGTACATTTGAACCTAAAATGTGACATTGAATCATACCTCTTCAATTCCCTTTAAAATGCAAGCAGAAACAGTCATGTCACACTCACTTATATTTTCTGTCAGTCTGTGGGCGAAGCATCAGTTTCAGGGCGTTTTGCAAGAATTTTGGCTGGTACATGAACACTTCAAATTAACTCAGACCATCTGAGATGTCCGCAGTGCCAACATGGTTTGTTTATAATGTGCTGTGAACGCAGAGCACTCCGGGTTCACTTTATTTTTTACTTTTGAAATATTCTAAATATGTTACACGAAGCTCATGACACACGGTTTGTGCCTAGAAAAATATAAATCAAATGCAACTGAAGTCCAACTGCGATCCATGACTAGTTGACACAGAGTCAACACACAGGCTAGGGCCAGAAGAAATCGAAAAGTTGACTAGTCAGTGTAATCTCTCAGTAATACCACCAAATACAATTTTTTTGGATATTTACCATGATAATACTTTGTTAATGTACAATGTAAATATCAGTTGATGAATATGGTAGTCATTCAGCCACTTACAAAAATGTACTACCACTGTTTTTGGACTGTGAACATTTTGAACATGTTATAAATCCACCAAATTTACCATAACAAAAATGCCAAATTTATAAATGGAACCATAGCACTTAGTATTATGATGATAGTCATTCAGTCAGTGTACCATGTTACTACCACAGTTTTGGACATCAAGAATATTATGTATATAAATGTAAATTTACCGTATAACTACCATGATACATGAATATTTTAGTAATTACTTAAAAATATAGCAAGGTACTACCACAGTTATTTTTACAATGTAAATACCACATCACATGAATATGGTAACCATTCAATCACTTACAAAAATGTCACATGGTTACTACCAATGTTTTTGGACTGTGCATTTTTGAAAGTGAAAGTGAGTGAAAGTGAAAGTGAAGTGACATGTGGCCAAGTATGGTGACCCATACTCCGAATTAGTGCTCTGCATTTATCCCATCCAAAGCGCACACACACAGCAGTGAACACACACACACTGTGAACACACACCCGGAGCAGTGGGCAGCCATTTTTTGCTGCAGCGCCCGGGGAGCAGTTGGGGGTTCGGTGCCTTGCTCAAGGGCACCTCAGTCGTGGTATTGAAGGTGGGAGAGAGCGCTGTACATTCACTCCCCCCACCTACAATCCCTGCCGGTACGAGACTCGAACCCGCAACCTTTGGGTTACGAGTCCGACTCCCACGACTTCCCATTGAACGTTATAAATTCACCAAGTTTACCATACCAAAATAAAAAAAAATTAAAAATTATAAGTGGAACCACCACAGCTTTTAGTCTAATGATGGTAATCATTCAGTCAATGTATCATGTTACTACCACAGTTTTTTGACTTCAACAATAATATGTATATAAATGTTGTACATTTACCATAAAATTACCATAACATTTTTGGACTTTTACATTAGTAATATGCTGTAAATTTAGCACCTAAATACCATGTTACATGAATATGGTGGTCATATAGTCACTTACAAAAAGTACCCAATGTACCATATTACTATCACCGTTTTTTGGACACGTGTAATAGTAATATGTTGTAAATTTACAATATATATACCATGCTACATAGATATGGTAGTCATTCACACACACACACAAAAAGTACCATTGTACTATCATAGTTTTTTACCATGGTATTATTGAAAGTACCTTGAAGTACATTGTACAGAACATGGTTACATATTTCACAGTGCACAGTGGCATTGCCATCTGATGCCATCACTATACTAATAGTTCATGTATTATCTGTATTTGTCATTTTCTAAGTGTCATGAACTAGTGGGCCTTGATTTATGATGCTATATTCATTTCCGACAATCAACCCGACCAGGTTAATATTCAAACCGAAATCTGTATATATGGGAAGTCCCTTGGCCACACAGAGTTATTATCCACTTATTTGGGCTGGAATTGTGTGGAATGTTTTGTGATCCGGTGAGTCTTAATAGCTGCGAGCAAACAAAGCAGTTCTGTTGTAGTCATCAGCGCTGCATCTTCAAAACACTCCACTCCATCTGTTGTCAACAAGTTGATTAATTAAAAGGAAAACATTCTGTTTTATGCAAATCAGTCAACAAATCAGTCACATGTCATTCATATGCATTTTAGCTTCCAAGTCTGTGTGCCCCTCCCGCCCCTGCTGGAGGACTTATTGACACTAACCCTTCGGGCACACAATGTCAGCTCTCTTCTAACCACGTGCTTGATTCCAACATTGGAATTGTGGGCACGGAGGGCATCAAAGCTGCCCTCTCCTGTATTTGCATAGTGTTTAAGCTGATGCGAATTGCAAGGACAGAGCGGTAAAATGCAGTGAAATTACTGCTTACTGACTTGAAGTGGAAAGCATGTCAGGATGTTAATAGCGTGGTATGCAATGCTGCGACAATTGATATTCCAGCACGCTCAGGCAGGTTAAATGTGTTAACAGCCGAGCTCCTGCTGCCTGAGCTGTCTGCAATAACATAGCCTACAAACATGTGTTCATTAGTAACACCGGGGTCAGAAAGGTCCTCGTTGGATTTCAGCAGTGGAATGAAAGTTGCAAGAATGCATCTATGCTATTATAAATCGCTCCTGTGTTGTCTTAATTTATCTATTTATTTGTTTGCTTAGAAGTGCCATCAGAAACTCATTTAAAACACACACACACACACAGCAGCCTTTTGCCAGCGTGAGGAATTCCGGTTGACTAATGCCCACCTGCCTCTTTCAGGAACCTAAAGCTGAGAGTAGCAGCTGCTTAAATAAGGACATCAGCACTGCGAGTAAAAGATGGAAGCTGTACCTTTGTGTGTTCATTTCCTTTAATCTCTGCGGCTTGCCGCTGTGGATTAAAAACCAGGAGGACTGGAAGTGCTTGATAGACTGTAGACCTCCCAAAGCCTGACAGGGAAGAGTGTTTGGCAGACATTTGTTGAAATCTTGCCCAAAGCGTAACTGTAGCCTGGGAAATAGAATAGCAAATGAGAAGCCATAAAGATTGTTTATGTTTTTTTTGTGTGTAGTATAATGGAAATAATGTGTGTAAGACTTTGCATCTGATGTACCGAAAACACTGCAGTCACACAGATCCAGATTGAATTCCACATTGTGTGTGTGTGTGTGTGTGTGTGTGTGTGTGTGTGTGTGTTTGTGTGTTGTAAAGCAACTTCTGCTGTGGATTTTATTATTTTCATTTTCCATGGTGGTGGTAGTGGTGGTGTTAAATTGCGTTACTATCTCCAAGGCAATAAAGGAGCGAGCGCTCTTGAATCCTGAAAGGATTTACTTGGAAGGGACGAGGGGATGTAAATTGAGAGATAGTTATTGGCTCAGAAAATCTTCTGCTCAGCCAAGATGGCGTAAACGTGATGGAGAGCTGCGAGTCTCGGAGCTCAGCTCGGGATCAAAAGTGATGTGAAGACATGCCAATATTGACAATGTTGACTGGTTAACATTTTAGTCCACAGAGATTTAATTCGTCTTTAAAATGACAAGAGAGATTGAGTGGAAAGCGAGCTGTGTCGTAATGCCACCTTCTTTTTACTACAAGTCAACTCTTGGTGACTGATTATGGCTTGGTTAAAGAATATAAAGGGAGGAAAAACAGCCAAATGCCAGGGACTCTACATATTGCCTATACTTAAAGGGACAGTTCACCTAAACATAAAAATTCTGCCATCATTTTCTCACCTTCATGTTGTTCCAAACCTGTTTGACTGCATGTGTTCTGTTGAACAAAATTAAATATCTGTTGAACAGATATTTAGCTCTTTTTTTTTTAAAGGTTGAAAGGATATTGCAGCATTTCCATTGAATAATACATGCATAAGTCTGTTTCTCACATAAAGCTATTGAAGTGCTTAGAAGACTTGGAATATATCCATATACAGGCTAGTTTTATGATACTTTAATAGGCTTTTTTTGTCCTTGATCTGTCTAGTCCCTATTTACTTCCATTATATGGAAAAGTGCAGTTTTATCATTCTACATCTTTTGTGTTTCACTGAAAGCCAAGTTGGTTTGGAACGACATGAGAGTGAGTACACGGTATTTTTATTTTTATTCTTGTTTGTGTCTGCCATTGTCGAGAAAAACAGATTCCTTCTCAAAGCGACATGATGTAGGCTGTTGTATTGACGGCATTGTCAGATACAGTCATTGTTTTCAAGGTCATGTACAAGGATGTTCGCTCTATCCAACACTGTATTATAAATGTTAAGACAGTTAGATGGAGCCTGTGTAATTAATTAATTATCTAATTAATGTTGTTTCAAAGGTAATTAAATGATAAAGGCCCATTTTTGACACCCAGGTTATCCTTTGTCACTGTAGATAAGCTGCTACATTGTTATTGTCTGTAGTTAGGTGATGCCAGCAATGCAATTATATATCATAACAGACATGCACAACAGGCATGAAATGATATGGAAGCACCATATGTACAAAATATGAAATAGCTGGCAAATTCGATAACACAGAGCTTTAAAGACCTGGGGCATGTGGGCATTATGGGAGCACACCGCACCTCTGACAGATTCATCTTAGTGCTGGTTGAGAGGGACTAGGGGGAACTGCATGAAAAGTGATTATGCTGATGTAGCTTGGAGCTCCATATTTCATATCCTGCAGATCAATAAGACACGAGGCAATATGTTTCTCTGAAAATGCAGCCTTGGAGCCCGCATGGGGTCCGCTGACCATACTGACCTGCAAACATGACTGGATCAGAACGCAAGGACCTGAGTGAGTGTGATATGCCTGATAACATGGAGCAATTTGTGCCATTTTTAGCTTCAAACATGGTTTTATTTTCATTTTTTATGTTTGAACACCATTTTAAAACACTTTCATGTAGTTCATGTTTAAAAGGATTTAGCTGTTGACCTCCGACACCAACATCCATTGCATTAATCAATAGCGAGTGGATAAGCCAGTCACTTTCACTTGGTGTTGAATGCTCTCAGAATATCAGTTACAGGGTTTAGGGTTTCAAAACACTGCAGTCTACTCTCTTGCTGTTTGTGATCTCTACACAGTGTGGGTTGCACTGAAGGGTAACGCTGCTACTGTGATCTGTACTTGACTTTCATGGTTTGTTCTGGAAAAAAAAATGAATTGAGATTTCTGTAAATAACCAGTGCTGGTAGTTTTTATGCAGGAAAAAAATACTCTTATTGTATCCAAAGTGTATGTCTCACTCTTTATTTATCAGACAGACAGATAGACAGATAGACAGACAGATAGATAGATAGATTGATAGATAGTCAGATTCATTTGATTGACCCATTCATTGATTTACAGTATGTGAACCATATGATTACTCATGAATTTGACTGGTCATTACATTTTATTTTATATTAATTCCAATCAATTGGATATATTTGATGTTTTTGTATTTTAAGTTACAACAATAGACAAAGTTACTTTTTTCAGATAGATTTTATTCATTCATAGAATTAAACAAGGATTTCATAAATTGCTCATTAAATTTCATCTGATGTTCTACTGGGGAAAAAATTAGACATAAATGGATATATTATGGCGCTTTTCCACTGCGTGGTGCGACTCGGCAACAAAACTTTTTGGTTGTTAAAAAAAAGGTGCGCTCGTTCAAAACAGTTGCGTTCGATCCTTCGCTGGCTGTGCTGATTTAAATCTAGCGGTTCTTTTGTGTGTTGTGTCGCAAGTTCAGTGACGCAGGTAGTGACGATTCTCTCCGGCCAATCCGTGATCAGCAGAGTTTACACGTCACGTTTTGGTAACGGTACGGTTCACTTGGAACCCCAACCGAAGTGGTACTAAAAAAAGTACCAGGTACCAGGTACTGTACCCAGTGGAAAACCCCCCAAAAGTGAACCGTACCAAGCCGTACCATGCAGTGGAAAAGCACCATTAGTGTATAGATGGATATTTGAGTAGGTATATGAATGGGTGGAAAAATTAATTCAATTAATTAATTTGATTTATTCATTTTCAGTATGTGAACCCATATGCTTAATCATAAATTTCATAAATTGCTCACTTAATTTGATCTAATGTTCAGTAAGTTACAAGGGATAGATAGATAGATAGATAGATAGATATGAACTGATGTTCTGCTAAGTTAAATAGATGAAATAGACATAATTCTAAACTAGAAAGTGTAGAGTTTTTGAATTCCTCAGTCCTCAGGTGGGGTTGCACGCAGTTCTTAAACAAGCAATAGCATCACACTCACTCGCAGCCTGTGATAAGGTGTCGCAGAGCCCCGGCAGATAAGCAAATGATGTGAGGAAGTTCTTCACAACAGGTGGATTAAGTGGAGAGAGGGAATGAAGAAGGGATGATGCAGGATAAGTACTGCGGCAGGAGATGAAAGAGGCCCAATTGAAGTGTCAGCGAGACATCAGAGCAGACCTGGGAGAATTGTTAAACTGCCTTTATTTTATCAAGAGCCCCCCTCTCTCTGTGGGGGGAAGAGAGAGAAAGAGAATCTACCAGGAGTACTGCTTGATGAGCAGAGTGTGTTTGAGAGGAAGGAAGTGCTGAAGAAAGAGAGGGAGCGAGTCGAGCGACACTGTTGCCTTTGAAGTCGAGAGCTCGACTTCAAGGTGGTACAGAGTGAATCCCGATGGTGTCAGTGCCACTCTGGGTAAAGTAAAAGAGGGCAGCCCAGTTATTTATTTACAGTCTTTTTTGCATTTCTATAGCTGCTTCTCTACAGATACCAAAAGGGATTATGCTAATGGGGCACAATCCATTAGAATAGAGGAAGTCTTGGTAGTTAGCCGAGAAAAAGAAAGCGAGAGAGAGGCTGTTTTTAGCAGTCTGCTCAGCGGCAGAGAGCTTCACTATCAACTTGACTCTCCGTAGCTCTGTACACCATCAGATGGCACTATAGGATAAATTTGAGAGCGGCTCCTGCAGCTCTCCGCATGAGGACCGAGAGGGCGCCAGCACTGTGGAGAAACTGACAAGAACAGATGAATGATAAACCCATAAGCTCTCTGCAGCAAAAAACATCTTGTCAGAAGAAGGCGTTTGCTCTGTTCATGCACTTTTGATCCGGCGAGGTCTTGCCTCATGGATTACACTCTTTCTTTAGGGAAAGCCTGTATTTACGTCATGCGGTGCAGTCATTTCACAAAACGGGGAAATGTAGTGGTCTGAAATTGTTGTATGAGATGTTGCGAAGCTCAGTTATGAAATTCTCATGCCATTCTATGGTTGGAATAGTGTGTTTGCTTTTTTTATCTTGTGAGTTTAAGTTATAGTTTATTATTACATTTTTTTTTGTTATGAAATGTATTTAATTAATTAAAGGCTTTCTGTGCTCTATTTGCCTAGAGGAAGAATGAAATAAGATCAGACCAATATTTGCTCTGTTCGTGAGCTGCTCATTTTAAAGCAACATATGCACATTTCTAACATTAATGCTTTTCCAAAAGTTATTTTAATTATTTGTAAAAGGTATTTTAATATTTCTACCTTCACTGATACCTTATTTTTTGTCCAACTTATAAGACAGAATGCACTGCAATCAGCTTAGTAAAAAATAAAGGTGTACGATAAATAAATAAATAAACATGTATTTCATTCAATAGTAAAAAATATATATATATATATATATATATATATTGATTAAAAATGAAAAAGTCATTGTTTTACTCAATATCTGTGTGTGGCATTTGTGTATTTTTTGTATGTAGAAGATTGCACTGTTAGCTTAACAACATTCGAACATCAAATTCTTTTATTAATTGCGGGCTGATTTGTAAGTTGCTGTCTATGTACTGTAAGTTGTTATAAATCAGTAACTTATGAGGTTCGGTGACCATTAGCATGCTATCTTCATAGGTAGTGAGGCCAATCACTAGGTTTTTGAACAGATAATCTCAGTAATTAGATATGTAGATATGATTTACTTGTGACCGTGTCAGTGTGAACTTGCCCTCTCGCGAATAAAATGTGCTCTCGATGTGCTCTGCTCTTTGGCTGCTTTTAGCCTGCGCTATTCTCCTTTTACACCCACAAATGCACATTTAGGCCATAAATCCACTCCATCTATACATAATGCAGGAGCTGCAACTCTGCGCAAGAGGCCTGTGAGAGGAGCTCTCGTCTGAGGCAGGTCCTCAGCTCCAGCCTGAGCAGCAGGCACACACTCTTTTCAGCTCACTCCCTTCTGAAAGCGAGACATGAGGTAGAGACAAATTCACATCACATACCAACCTCTGGAATGATCATACCTTTCATACCAGTTATTTTCAGCAGCAGACTCTGCCTGTTGTGGTTTTGACCTTACCCGGAGTATCAGTGCTTTGCTATTTAGTAGCTTTACTTGAAATCAGGGGTGTAGCAACCATTAAAGCCAATTTTAGAAATGTTGTTCCCACCCACTTTTTGGGCAGTAATCATTGTATTTTAACAGCTTAAATTTACTTGAATTGAAATGTTATGGAAGAAATTTCTGCATCATGCATTGCATCCATATAAAACATTTTTTTTCTTCCCCAGTTGCATTTTTAAAATATACAATAAGCTTGGATTACTGAGGAAATATGCTTATGAATACAGTTAATATATAATTGATAATTATATGATGCTGCTTGATTTGAAAATGGTTGTTATTTCCATATGCATGGCAGTTTTCATTTTTCATTTTATTATTTTAATCATTTCAGTAAAGTAACATTAATTTCATTAATTTCTTATACAAATTTCAAATTTTGTGGCCTGTTGTATTGTGTTGTCAATATTCAACTGTAGCGGAAATTGTCGCTTTAATAATTTTTAATAATGTCTTTTTGGAAATAATTATGAATTGTTCAAAAATATGAATGAATTAGACTGGATTGGATGAAATCGTTATAGAAACAAATATTTACAACCCTACTAATAAGGCTAGTGCCCACTTACTGTATCTGATTTTCAGTAAATCGGTAAATGATTACAGTTGCATTTTGATTATGGGCAAATTATATATCACCTAATTAATATTCATGGGCCAGGCTGATTAGGTTTTTTGTTTTTGTATTAAAAATAAAAACTGTGAGAGATTTGTCTTGCTATATTAAGTCAACTTTTTGAAATTTAAACCGAGAATATTGATGCCACCGTTCATAATATGTAAATTGGTCTGCTAATATTTCCATTACGTTGTAGCGTGAGATCCCCTGCGTAATTAGAACCCCTGATACTGCCAAGCTGTTTAGTTGCTGTTTTGCTCTTCACAATGCACATTTAATTCAGGACCTCTTTTGTGAATTTGCACGTCTTCCCATGAATGCTTCAGATGAATATTGCATGGTGAGCTGTACAGCCATCTCTGCAGCATTCATTATGAACCACACCAAAATGTTTCACTCAACCACAAATTACTCATTACAAAGATAATAAACCTAATCTCATCGCATTCTGTCTGTGAAATTATGTATTGATTTACTCTAAACGGCTGCATTCAGCCCTAGTCAGTAAAATTTGCTCATTCTCCATGCATGTTGACTGGGTCATGTGGGCCAGCGCCGGCTGATCTGAGCCATACCCAGTGCTAATAGAGGAATCAAACAGAAGACAGCCATATTTGATAAGGTTTTATGCAAAAACAGGTCCAGGTTGTACTTGTGCGTAGCAGAGGAAAAAGGAAGAACCTAATAACCCCTATCTCGTTTTTTTTTCCTCTTAAGTTTTCCTTTGGGTAATAAGAGAAGAGAAATGGTGGTAAAATGTCAGAAATATCATGAGGAATAGAAGATCTGAAGCATTGCTTAATGAAAACCTCTGGCCAGTGGCACTGTGAGGCAGAGAGAGCTGCCGGTGTGGTCGGGCTCAGAGAGCGGTAATTTCTCACCAGGCCCGCAACGCATTCCATTACGCCCAGCCACTGCGCAACATACACACACACACACACACACACACACACAAACAGTAATACTGGAGGAGAGTGAAAATAAAGCTAGAGAAGCACCCATTACATCACTTTTCTTACTCTCTATTGTTGTCTGGAGGCGAAAAAACCCCACAAAGATTAATGTGCTGGATCTATGTGGCTGAGATTGTTGTGAACAAAAGGCCCCCCTGAGCCAAGCGTGAACCATCAATAGAGATCAGGATCATTGGAATTACCACTCGGAACAGAGAGCCAATTAACCCGGGCCTCAAAACCACCCCCACAGAGCTCTGCTCGTTCCTGGTGTCCATATAACAACCTTAAACTGCCGTTTTGGAATGCCTGAAATGTGGCGCTAATCGTGTCATTCCATTAAAGGGGCAGTTGACCCAAAAATCTCATCATTGCAACTATTCTGTGAAACAGAAAAGATGATGTTTCAAAAGTTTTTGCCCATACAATGAAAGTCAATGGGGTCCAAAACAACATTGGACATCGACTTTATTGTATTTACAAAAAAGGTATTTTTCAAATCATCATCTTTTGTGTTCAGCTGCAGAAAGAATGTCATATAGGTTTGGAATTACCAGAGGATGATGAGTTTTAATTTTTGGGTGAACTATCCCTTAAAGTCTTGGAAATAATTCATTTAATAATTCATTTACTGCATTCTTCCAATTTCATTAACAAAGCACAAAATTTCTGGTCTTGGCAGTGTACAATCTTCTTAGTGCTTTGCTTGTTATCTAGAGTAATGCTCAGGGTCAAGGTTCACAGGCGGCCAGCTATCGCTCCGTCTCCGGTAACCGTGCTCTCGTTTAAGTGCCGGCACACGTCTCTCCTCGAAAGTAACCACTTTTTCAATTACTCTGCCATCAGCTAGCTGTGTTGCAGATAATGGAAGGGTCTATAGCCTAGGCTAGCAACTAAATGTCAACTAAACAGAGCCAAAAACCAGACACTTGTGTGATACAATATAGCTTCAGGTGAAAAAATCCCTGAGGATGAGACTGCCAAACCGAGCATTCATCCTCACTCCGAGAACTTGTTATTGGGTGATCAGAAGTAAATGTATCTTCAACAACAAAAAAACATTTATTGTCTTACACTATTCAGCAACGCTAGCCTTGGGAAAAGGTATTTTTGTGTGTTTCTTTCGCTTACTGATTACCAACGCCACCCTCAGGATGTTGGTGAACTTCACATAATTACATCTTGCAAGCTAGTCGCTCGATGCGCCAAATCAAAATTTGCATGGCTTCTGTCTCGAACCTTTACAAATAGATGGTCTCCAAACAATGTCAGGCAAAAGTCCATTTTTAAAATGATATGCAACACTCTCGGTTGCATCAACAGGTATGGAGCGTTGTGATGAACCGCTTAATCCATGCTGCTGTGGCCTGTTTCTCCACACCCATTATTTTATTCCTCTACAAATGAGCATGGACAGGAGGGTAATGAATTCTACCCTCCAGTGAAATGGGAAATATATATATATATATATATATATATATTGATTAAAAATGAAAAAGTCATTGTTTTACTCAATATCTGTGTGTGGCATTTGTGTATTTTTTGTATGTAGAAGATTGCACTGTTAGCTTAACAACATTCGAACATCAAATTCTTTTATTAATTGCGGGCTGATTTGTAAGTTGCTGTCTATGTACTGTAAGTTGTTATAAATCAGTAACTTATGAGGTTCGGTGACCATTAGCATGCTATCTTCATAGGTAGTGAGGCCAATCACTAGGTTTTTGAACAGATAATCTCAGTAATTAGATATGTAGATATGATTTACTTGTGACCGTGTCAGTGTGAACTTGCCCTCTCGCGAATAAAATGTGCTCTCGATGTGCTCTGCTCTTTGGCTGCTTTTAGCCTGCGCTATTCTCCTTTTACACCCACAAATGCACATTTAGGCCATAAATCCACTCCATCTATACATAATGCAGGAGCTGCAACTCTGCGCAAGAGGCCTGTGAGAGGAGCTCTCGTCTGAGGCAGGTCCTCAGCTCCAGCCTGAGCAGCAGGCACACACTCTTTTCAGCTCACTCCCTTCTGAAAGCGAGACATGAGGTAGAGACAAATTCACATCACATACCAACCTCTGGAATGATCATACCTTTCATACCAGTTATTTTCAGCAGCAGACTCTGCCTGTTGTGGTTTTGACCTTACCCGGAGTATCAGTGCTTTGCTATTTAGTAGCTTTACTTGAAATCAGGGGTGTAGCAACCATTAAAGCCAATTTTAGAAATGTTGTTCCCACCCACTTTTTGGGCAGTAATCATTGTATTTTAACAGCTTAAATTTACTTGAATTGAAATGTTATGGAAGAAATTTCTGCATCATGCATTGCATCCATATAAAACATTTTTTTTCTTCCCCAGTTGCATTTTTAAAATATACAATAAGCTTGGATTACTGAGGAAATATGCTTATGAATACAGTTAATATATAATTGATAATTATATGATGCTGCTTGATTTGAAAATGGTTGTTATTTCCATATGCATGGCAGTTTTCATTTTTCATTTTATTATTTTAATCATTTCAGTAAAGTAACATTAATTTCATTAATTTCTTATACAAATTTCAAATTTTGTGGCCTGTTGTATTGTGTTGTCAATATTCAACTGTAGCGGAAATTGTCGCTTTAATAATTTTTAATAATGTCTTTTTGGAAATAATTATGAATTGTTCAAAAATATGAATGAATTAGACTGGATTGGATGAAATCGTTATAGAAACAAATATTTACAACCCTACTAATAAGGCTAGTGCCCACTTACTGTATCTGATTTTCAGTAAATCGGTAAATGATTACAGTTGCATTTTGATTATGGGCAAATTATATATCACCTAATTAATATTCATGGGCCAGGCTGATTAGGTTTTTTGTTTTTGTATTAAAAATAAAAACTGTGAGAGATTTGTCTTGCTATATTAAGTCAACTTTTTGAAATTTAAACCGAGAATATTGATGCCACCGTTCATAATATGTAAATTGGTCTGCTAATATTTCCATTACGTTGTAGCGTGAGATCCCCTGCGTAATTAGAACCCCTGATACTGCCAAGCTGTTTAGTTGCTGTTTTGCTCTTCACAATGCACATTTAATTCAGGACCTCTTTTGTGAATTTGCACGTCTTCCCATGAATGCTTCAGATGAATATTGCATGGTGAGCTGTACAGCCATCTCTGCAGCATTCATTATGAACCACACCAAAATGTTTCACTCAACCCCAAATTACTCATTACAAAGATAATAAACCTAATCTCATCGCATTCTGTCTGTGAAATTATGTATTGATTTACTCTAAACGGCTGCATTCAGCCCTAGTCAGTAAAATTTGCTCATTCTCCATGCATGTTGACTGGGTCATGTGGGCCAGCGCCGGCTGATCTGAGCCATACCCAGTGCTAATAGAGGAATCAAACAGAAGACAGCCATATTTGATAAGGTTTTATGCAAAAACAGGTCCAGGTTGTACTTGTGCGTAGCAGAGGAAAAAGGAAGAACCTAATAACCCCTATCTCGTTTTTTTTTCCTCTTAAGTTTTCCTTTGGGTAATAAGAGAAGAGAAATGGTGGTAAAATGTCAGAAATATCATGAGGAATAGAAGATCTGAAGCATTGCTTAATGAAAACCTCTGGCCAGTGGCACTGTGAGGCAGAGAGAGCTGCCGGTGTGGTCGGGCTCAGAGAGCGGTAATTTCTCACCAGGCCCGCAACGCATTCCATTACGCCCAGCCACTGCGCAACATACACACACACACACACACACACACACACAAACAGTAATACTGGAGGAGAGTGAAAATAAAGCTAGAGAAGCACCCATTACATCACTTTTCTTACTCTCTATTGTTGTCTGGAGGCGAAAAAACCCCACAAAGATTAATGTGCTGGATCTATGTGGCTGAGATTGTTGTGAACAAAAGGCCCCCCTGAGCCAAGCGTGAACCATCAATAGAGATCAGGATCATTGGAATGACCACTCAGAACAGGGAGCCAATTAACCCAGGCCTTGAAACTACCCCACAGAGCTCTGCTCGTTCCTGGTGTCCATATAACAACCTTAAACTGCCGTTTTGGAATGCCTGAAATGTGGCGCTAATCGTGTCATTCCATTAAAGGGGCAGTTGACCCAAAAATCTCATCATTGCAACTATTCTGTGAAACAGAAAAGATGATGTTTCAAAAGTTTTTGCCCATACAATGAAAGTCAATGGGGTCCAAAACAACATTGGACATCGACTTTATTGTATTTACAAAAAAGGTATTTTTCAAATCATCATCTTTTGTGTTCAGCTGCAGAAAGAATGTCATATAGGTTTGGAATTACCAGAGGATGATGAGTTTTAATTTTTGGGTGAACTATCCCTTAAAGTCTTGGAAATAATTCATTTAATAATTCATTTACTGCATTCTTCCAATTTCATTAACAAAGCACAAAATTTCTGGTCTTGGCAGTGTACAATCTTCTTAGTGCTTTGCTTGTTATCTAGAGTAATGCTCAGGGTCAAGGTTCACAGGCGGCCAGCTATCGCTCCGTCTCCGGTAACCGTGCTCTCGTTTAAGTGCCGGCACACGTCTCTCCTCGAAAGTAACCACTTTTTCAATTACTCTGCCATCAGCTAGCTGTGTTGCAGATAATGGAAGGGTCTATAGCCTAGGCTAGCAACTAAATGTCAACTAAACAGAGCCAAAAACCAGACACTTGTGTGATACAATATAGCTTCAGGTGAAAAAATCCCTGAGGATGAGACTGCCAAACCGAGCATTCATCCTCACTCCGAGAACTTGTTATTGGGTGATCAGAAGTAAATGTATCTTCAACAACAAAAAAACATTTATTGTCTTACACTATTCAGCAACGCTAGCCTTGGGAAAAGGTATTTTTGTGTGTTTCTTTCGCTTACTGATTACCAACGCCACCCTCAGGATGTTGGTGAACTTCACATAATTACATCTTGCAAGCTAGTCGCTCGATGCGCCAAATCAAAATTTGCATGGCTTCTGTCTCGAACCTTTACAAATAGATGGTCTCCAAACAATGTCAGGCAAAAGTCCATTTTTAAAATGATATGCAACACTCTCGGTTGCATCAACAGGTATGGAGCGTTGTGATGAACCGCTTAATCCATGCTGCTGTGGCCTGTTTCTCCACACCCATTATTTTATTCCTCTACAAATGAGCATGGACAGGAGGGTAATGAATTCTACCCTCCAGTGAAATGGGAGGATTTTCTATTTGCCAGACACTTCCTTCCCCTTTAACTCTTTCATCTGATGGAGAGTGGACTTTCGGCGGTGGGCGGAGGGGGCGAGCGCCTGACTGATGGTGGGCCACAGAAAACAATCAGAGAAGAGCGAGAACCATCTGTCTCTACCGAGATGAGACGGGCCCGCCAGCTGCAATGTAAAACATAGCCCATATAAGCAGCGGTCCAAGCCCTAAAATTGGAATCGAGGTGCACTTTTGAAAACTGTATTGCATTGCATCAGGCAATACAGCCAAAATCAATATACCCCCAGTGCTGGAATTGGGCTCGAGCGACAATCACCAGAGCCACAGTCAGAGAGACATTTTCAGACAATGCCTTTTTCGCGTTTCGCAATCAGTCCGGCAGGAGCGGGAATGGGTGGCAGAAGCCGAGTAAAGCATTTTCCAATCTCGTCTGGCATTCAGCTTCAGTCAATGACCAACAAGCCCCGTCTGAACAGCTACAAGTTGACTTACAACTCAACCCCATTTATAGTCTACGGCGGTGAAACTGCTAGTCCCTACCTTCCATCTCAAGGCGCTACTTCTGGAGGACTATATATATGGGCTGTACAATAGTAATTTAGATCATGCGATCACAGAATTGCTGTCAATATAAAGGAATAGGCCTTGAGTACGTTTGGGATGATGCCGTGCACCTGAGCTCCATCAGTGGCATAGATGAGAATGGAGCATTAGTTTCCCAACGGTGGCGGAACCAGGGGCCCTCGGTGAGTTTCTCCACCTCTGCTTTTATTAGGAATGCTTCAGATGAATATTGCATGGTGAGCTGTACAGCCATCTCTGCAGCATTCATTATGAACCACACCAAAATGTTTCACTCAACCACAAATTACTCATTACAAAGATAATAAACCTAATCTCATCGCATTCTGTCTGTGAAATTATGTATTGATTTACTCTAAACGGCTGCATTCAGCCCTAGTCAGTAAAATTTGCTCATTCTCCATGCATGTTGACTGGGTCATGTGGGCCAGCGCCGGCTGATCTGAGCCATACCCAGTGCTAATAGAGGAATCAAACAGAAGACAGCCATATTTGATAAGGTTTTATGCAAAAACAGGTCCAGGTTGTACTTGTGCGTAGCAGAGGAAAAAGGAAGAACCTAATAACCCCTATCTCGTTTTTTTTTCCTCTTAAGTTTTCCTTTGGGTAATAAGAGAAGAGAAATGGTGGTAAAATGTCAGAAATATCATGAGGAATAGAAGATCTGAAGCATTGCTTAATGAAAACCTCTGGCCAGTGGCACTGTGAGGCAGAGAGAGCTGCCGGTGTGGTCGGGCTCAGAGAGCGGTAATTTCTCACCAGGCCCGCAACGCATTCCATTACGCCCAGCCACTGCGCAACATACACACACACACACACACACACACACACAAACAGTAATACTGGAGGAGAGTGAAAATAAAGCTAGAGAAGCACCCATTACATCACTTTTCTTACTCTCTATTGTTGTCTGGAGGCGAAAAAACCCCACAAAGATTAATGTGCTGGATCTATGTGGCTGAGATTGTTGTGAACAAAAGGCCCCCCTGAGCCAAGCGTGAACCATCAATAGAGATCAGGATCATTGGAATGACCACTCAGAACAGGGAGCCAATTAACCCAGGCCTTGAAACTACCCCACAGAGCTCTGCTCGTTCCTGGTGTCCATATAACAACCTTAAACTGCCGTTTTGGAATGCCTGAAATGTGGCGCTAATCGTGTCATTCCATTAAAGGGGCAGTTGACCCAAAAATCTCATCATTGCAACTATTCTGTGAAACAGAAAAGATGATGTTTCAAAAGTTTTTGCCCATACAATGAAAGTCAATGGGGTCCAAAACAACATTGGACATCGACTTTATTGTATTTACAAAAAAGGTATTTTTCAAATCATCATCTTTTGTGTTCAGCTGCAGAAAGAATGTCATATAGGTTTGGAATTACCAGAGGATGATGAGTTTTAATTTTTGGGTGAACTATCCCTTAAAGTCTTGGAAATAATTCATTTAATAATTCATTTACTGCATTCTTCCAATTTCATTAACAAAGCACAAAATTTCTGGTCTTGGCAGTGTACAATCTTCTTAGTGCTTTGCTTGTTATCTAGAGTAATGCTCAGGGTCAAGGTTCACAGGCGGCCAGCTATCGCTCCGTCTCCGGTAACCGTGCTCTCGTTTAAGTGCCGGCACACGTCTCTCCTCGAAAGTAACCACTTTTTCAATTACTCTGCCATCAGCTAGCTGTGTTGCAGATAATGGAAGGGTCTATAGCCTAGGCTAGCAACTAAATGTCAACTAAACAGAGCCAAAAACCAGACACTTGTGTGATACAATATAGCTTCAGGTGAAAAAATCCCTGAGGATGAGACTGCCAAACCGAGCATTCATCCTCACTCCGAGAACTTGTTATTGGGTGATCAGAAGTAAATGTATCTTCAACAACAAAAAAACATTTATTGTCTTACACTATTCAGCAACGCTAGCCTTGGGAAAAGGTATTTTTGTGTGTTTCTTTCGCTTACTGATTACCAACGCCACCCTCAGGATGTTGGTGAACTTCACATAATTACATCTTGCAAGCTAGTCGCTCGATGCGCCAAATCAAAATTTGCATGGCTTCTGTCTCGAACCTTTACAAATAGATGGTCTCCAAACAATGTCAGGCAAAAGTCCATTTTTAAAATGATATGCAACACTCTCGGTTGCATCAACAGGTATGGAGCGTTGTGATGAACCGCTTAATCCATGCTGCTGTGGCCTGTTTCTCCACACCCATTATTTTATTCCTCTACAAATGAGCATGGACAGGAGGGTAATGAATTCTACCCTCCAGTGAAGCTTCAGGTGAAAAAATCCCTGAGGATGAGACTGCCAAACCGAGCATTCATCCTCACTCCGAGAACTTGTTATTGGGTGATCAGAAGTAAATGTATCTTCAACAACAAAAAAACATTTATTGTCTTACACTATTCAGCAACGCTAGCCTTGGGAAAAGGTATTTTTGTGTGTTTCTTTCGCTTACTGATTACCAACGCCACCCTCAGGATGTTGGTGAACTTCACATAATTACATCTTGCAAGCTAGTCGCTCGATGCGCCAAATCAAAATTTGCATGGCTTCTGTCTCGAACCTTTACAAATAGATGGTCTCCAAACAATGTCAGGCAAAAGTCCATTTTTAAAATGATATGCAACACTCTCGGTTGCATCAACAGGTATGGAGCGTTGTGATGAACAGCTTAATCCATGCTGCTGTGGCCTGTTTCTCCACACCCATTATTTTATTCCTCTGCAAATGAGCATGGACAGGAGGGTAATGAATTCTTCCCTCCAGTGAAATGGGAGGATTTTCTATTTGCCAGACACTTCCTTCCCCTTTAACTCTTTCATCTGATGGAGAGTGGACTTTCGGCGGTGGGCGGAGGGGGCGAGCGCCTGACTGATGGTGGGCCACAGAAAACAATCAGAGAAGAGCGAGAACCATCTGTCTCTACCGAGATGAGACGGGCCCGCCAGCTGCAATGTAAAACATAGCCCATATAAGCAGCGGTCCAAGCCCTAAAATTGGAATCGAGGTGCACTTTTGAAAACTGTATTGCATTGCATCAGGCAATACAGCCAAAATCAATATACCCCCAGTGCTGGAATTGGGCTCGAGCGACAATCACCAGAGCCACAGTCAGAGAGACATTTTCAGACAATGCCTTTTTCGCGTTTCGCAATCAGTCCGGCAGGAGCGGGAATGGGTGGCAGAAGCCGAGTAAAGCATTTTCCAATCTCGTCTGGCATTCAGCTTCAGTCAATGACCAACAAGCCCCGTCTGAACAGCTACAAGTTGACTTACAACTCAACCCCATTTATAGTCTACGGCGGTGAAACTGCTAGTCCCTACCTTCCATCTCAAGGCGCTACTTCTGGAGGACTATATATATGGGCTGTACAATAGTAATTTAGATCATGCGATCACAGAATTGCTGTCAATATAAAGGAATAGGCCTTGAGTACGTTTGGGATGATGCCGTGCACCTGAGCTCCATCAGTGGCATAGATGAGAATGGAGCATTAGTTTCCCAACGGTGGCGGAACCAGGGGCCCTCGGTGAGTTTCTCCACCTCTGCTTTTATTAGAGAAAAGTTGTAGAGAGCACTGCAGCAGTGCAGCATGACTGTGGCAACTCATTCCACTAGCTGCTCTCCTGCAGTCTCCTGGGAAGTCCTTTGGCAATGGGATCTAAACGGGGATTTTTTATGTTTTCTAGGACTGCACGATTAATCGAATGTGATTGTCATGCGCATCTTGTCAGTAAAGCCGGTTCTGTGATTAGTAGTAAATCTCCAGTACGTGCTTTCAGATTGAGCAGTTTACTACACAGAGCCGTAGTTCACTGACAAGCTACGCAAAATCGCGTTCATAATCGAAGACGATTTAATCGCGCAATTATGAAATCGAAGAAATCGTTCTGCGATTTATGAAAGCTGTTTACGTAGCTTGTCAGTGAACTACGGCTCTGTGTAGTAAATGCTGCTCCACCTGAAAGCACGTGAAAATACCACATTTAATAACATGTTTTTACTCCAAACTCACTTCATAACGTCAGTCGAGTGTTTGAAATAAATCCTTCTGTGAGATATGATGTGGCTTCTTACACAGAATAGGGCACGCAACATATTTCATAGTATTCTAAGCTGTGATAAAGGCTATGTCGATTAGTATTGCATTATTATATACTTTATTATAATAAAAATAATAATTAGACGAACTCGGATAAACCATTTATTGTCGTAGTCGTGTGTTTATTAGTCATGTTGAATTAATCAAAGCAGTTAAATCTTCTATTTATTCAGCAACCGCTATAGGGATTTCCTGTGTTTCTTCTGCGGGGTGTATTTGGAGTTTCAGCGTGAGAGCGCCTTCTGGCCTTCTGATGGAGATTTACTGCTGATCACAGAACCGTGCTTCACTGAAAGATAAGCATGACAATCACAGCTTCTGCCTAATCGCGATTTATCGCCTTTACGATTTAATTTCGATTAATCTTGCAGCCCTAATATTTTCCTCTTGCAATTCCTCCCATGGTTTAAACCAATTTGTTTTTATAAATCATTCCTGTGTGTGTTTGAATGTACACAGCTCTAGCTGGCGCTAAAATAAAGAAATTAGGTAATTTTATTCAGCAGAGTAAACGGTTAACGCTACATCAAAGTGCATACTTTATTTCAAAAGTAATTAGTAATTAGTTACATTACTAGTTACATTATTTTTTTCTCCATGAAATTTATGAAATCCCAGCAAACACGCTCCCGATAAATATTTGTTATTAAAGCATCAACATTCACAGAACACTGTTATTTTTAACTAAAGCAAGCGGCTGCTGCGTGCATGGTTTGGCAGGGCAGAATGCCAGCAAAGAGCGCTGCATTTATTTTATATTTTATATTAGTTCATGTTGCTTTTGTGCAATAGATGAATAACAATTTATTTGTTTTAGATATTTTATGTTTAGATATTTCTATTTTGCGGGAGTCCCGTGAATCATTTTATTCTCCCGCATCCCGCACACACACGAGTGTCTACCCGCCCGCACCAGCACTCGCCCATCTTCTCCCGCGCTGCTGTTGCGTCGGGTCTCGCGGGAGCAGGTCTCTAATCCACCTGCAGTTGACTGGACAGTGCGTGTGCTACATCCTTTTTACAATCTCTAGATTATAAAACACTGCATTCTGTGAGCAATGTAACGCGGCAGTAACGTATAGAGACCTCGGCTTGTAACTATACTCTAATTACTATTTTGAAAATTATAACGCGTTAAATTACTCCGTTACTAAAAAAGTAATCAAATTACAGTAACGCGTTACTAAGTAATGCGTTACTGACCAACACTGTATGTGACATTACTAAGTTGTATTTTTATTTATATTTTATTAATTATATTATATTATATTATATTACACAAATTAATTTATATTACATTTAAAAATTACTGAGGAATGTGTCTTAATTTTTATGATAAATGAACACAAATATGTACTAAAATATGTAAACTTTTTCTAGAGAGCAAGATGTTTGTGGCTGATATCATGCTGAAAATATGCTTAATTGATAATACATTTTAATTACTAAATCTCAGATATAAACAATATGCAAAAAAAAAAAAAACAAGATTTTGGAACTGACACACTAATAACACTGTTGTTATTCAGCCAAATCAAACTTCAGGAGCACAACATGTTGACTATTATTCACCAAAAGCAGCTAGTGTTGATAATCTTAAATTGACCAAATATTGAACAATTAATTGGACTGTGATTTGTTTGCGCAGCGGTGAATGTGTTTTTAAAAATACAGCTATTATTTGAGATATGCAGGCAGGTCACAGGCTGTTTTTGTGAATAGTAGGCAACATGTTGTGTTCCTGAAGTTTAATTTGTCTCCTTCCATGCATGATGTTGCATTGAATGACCGAATATCCTCTTTCTTCCGCTGCTGTGTAGCGTGACAGGTCCATCAGAATTGCTCTGGATGGTGAGGGGGCGTGTGTCTGTGTCTGAAGTTTCGGAAACTTGAAATTGCACAACCTCAAAACTCCACAATACATCATTTATATGGCGGCTTTTTGTTTGCAATCAACAGTCAGTTGTGTTTTATATAGTATTTAAAAATACTGCCCTCTGTGCAGTGAGATCAGTTGATGTGCTTTCATTTAAATGTCTTCATTATTTAAAGCAACATCAATACCCTGTTTATCTAGTGCACCTACCTGTTTATATTATGAATGCTTCATCAGAACATTTTATTCCGGAAAAAAAAAATGTTTGTCTTTGTCATTTTAAATATAATATAGCTTTAACTTTCTCTGAAACAACGTTCCTTTTCTGCTGAAAAGGATCACTAAGGCCAGGTTTGCTATTGGGAAATGTTATCCAGTAGCCAAATAGCTACAATATTTAGCCATTGTTTTAGCAAACTCACAATAAGCCTAGTTCCAATCTGGTTCCTTTCACAAAATACACTACTGTTCAAAATTGTAGGGTCAGTAAGTTTTTTTTTTTATATATATATAATTTTATTCAACAAGGAAGCATTAAATTAGTCGAATGTGACAGTAAAGAGTTTCACGTTGTCAAAAAAATCTGTTTCAAGTAAATGTTCTGCTGTATTTTTATAAGTATCGGTAACATGGTTTCCACAAAAAAATATTAAGCTGCATAACTGACATTGATAATAATAATAAATGTTTCTTGAGCAGTAAATAGCATATTAGAATGATTGCTGAAGGTTCATGTGACACTGAAGACTGGAGTAATGATGCTGAAAATTCAGCAGGAATAAATTACATTTTAAAAGACATTAAAATAGAAAAAAAAAACTTTTACTGTTTTTTATAATAAACTATTATAGTTTTTGCTGTGTTTTGATCAAAGAAATGGCTTCTTTAAAAAAAAAATAAAAACATTAACTTAAAGGTGACATATCATGAAAATCTGACTTTTCCAGGTTTTAAGTGCTGTAATCAGGTCCCCGGTGCATCTACCAACCAAGGAAACGTGAAAAAGATTAACCCAGTAACTTTGTTTTGGTAAGCCTTTTTCTGCAAGCATCTGAGAAAACGAGCGTGTCAGATTTCACTCCCCTAGTGACGTTGCAAAGGGATCTCATTATAATATTACCGCCCCTTAATCTGTAAGTTTACACCCACTGCGCCGTCATTTTGATTTCTCAAGAGACAACGGTGTACCAGCTCTAATGCCATGGTGAAAGTTTGAGCAAAACATGCTAACTGTTCTGTCTTTGGCTGCACAGACGAGCACAGAACACTATTTACAGTCCCAGCCTCAGAGGAGACAAGAGAGCAGTGGATTTATTGATTTATTTACTGTATATTGCTGCTGCCACAAAAATAAACATGCAATTTATTTCCCAGCTGTTTACCTCCACAGACATAACCGACTGTTTTTGTAACTCGTGTGTTTTGAACGTAAACTTGTGTGTGAATGAGAACTTAGTTTAGTACTCACATGCTGTGTGACAGCCGCTTTCTGTCCGTGTGCTTCGGATGTGTGCTCTCAGAAAACGTACAGTGGGGAAAATAATTATTTGATCCCCTACTGATTTTGTAAGTTTGCCCACTTACAAAGAAATGAAGGGTCTATAATTTTTATGGTAGGTTTATTTTAACGGATAGAGAGAATATCAAGCAAAAAATCCAGAAAAAAAACACTGTACAAAGGTTATAAATTGATTTGCATTTCAGTGAGTCAAATAAGTATTTGATCCCCAAGCAAAACTTGGTGGAGAAACTCTTGTTGGCAAGCACAGAGGTAAGACGTGTCTTGTAGTTGGTCACCAGGTTTGCACACATCTCAGGAGGGATTTTGTTCCACTCCTCTTTAAAGATTCTCTCTAAATCCTTAAGGTTTCTTGGCAACCCAAAGTTTCAGCTCACTCCACAGATTTTCTATAGAATTAAGGTCTGGGGACTGGCTAGGCCACTCATGACCTTAATGTGCTTCTTTTTGAGCCACTCCTTTGTTGCCTATATCCGTTAAAATAAACCTACCATAAAAATTATAGACCCTTAATTTAATCAAATTAAATTGACCCTTAATCAAATAATTATTTTCCCCACTGTATATCAGAAGTTTAAATTCATGGTTTAAAACGCATGATTTCATCAGCGTGATAAACATGATAATCAGAACCAAAACATGTTTTAGCAGGTCCGAGCTGTAATGGCGCAGCTCTATTCTGGAAAAGGGAGCGGGATAAATGATCTGAGTATTTTGAGCTGAAACTTCACAGACACATTCTGGGGACACCAGACTTATATTACATATTGTAAAAAGGGGCATAATAACAAGACCCCAGACTTTCGTACTACATTTGGAATGGTAGTTTTATCATTATTTAAAATGGATTGAAGATCAATATTCAATATTTAGTGCACACATGAGAAAGAATCAAGACATTTTAAAAAAGCGGCTTACTACCTCTAAATGCAGTCCTGAAAACATAAGAGTTAGATGAGGAGAGGTGGCAAAACTGCAGGTTGTGCTGAATGAGGGGAAACTGCAGTACAAGGAATTACAAATGTGTGAATGCTTATATATGTGACCCATTTCACTTCAAGCATTGATGTATTTTCATCCAGGAGGGGGCAGCAGGTAGCTGTGCTGACAGACTCCTGAACAAGATGCAGTTAATTAGTTATTTCTCCCTTATTTCTGCTCTTAGACTGGTCATTTGGGAATGCCATTTTCTTCATCACAGTATCGTGAAGATCAGCAATTATGCTGAAGCAGTGAAATCTTTTTTGGGTAATTTATTTTTTTTATTCTTCCCCTCGTTCATTTTTTATACAAGCTTATTCCCCTTGAAGTGAACTTGTTATAGATGCTCTAGTTGCTGTGGAAAGACAGCAGATTATTAAAGGATACATTATTGAATAAGGCCAGCATTTCAAGAGTGCTAGCATCTTTTAACTTTCTCATTTTAAACGGAAAGGCATTCATCCAGAGAGACTCTTTGCTTAATTTCCAGTTTCTGGGGTGAATAAGCTTTCTGATGGGATATTTAGACACCATGTTATAGGTGCACAAAATATTTCTACTGGTATTGCTTCATCTGCATATTTTCATCACCCTGACTTTGGATCATAGCCATGGGAATACATTAGAATAAGAAAATATTACAAGTATTGATTTATCATTAATAAATCTAGGTTGATGTATTGATTGCAACATTGGACGCCTTCCAGATTAACAATATGTTTTACAGTCAGGGCAGGAGAAGAAATCATACTGGCATGATTAATGAAGTAAATTTGCTTAAGGATACAGCGTGAAACGGTTTGAATTTCTGTGTTTGAATGCAGCCTTCAATGAATTTAAATATGCGATGCTTCCACACCGAAGGGAATTCTACTTAGTGTTGACCATTTGCATAATTTTGGTACATCATTTATATAGTCGGCGAACATTCCTTTTGTTTATTAGCATGGAGTGAAGTGGTTTTTACGAGCCGGGTTTGTTTATATGAGATGGTTTTAACAAGAAAGTTCTAGTACTTGTCCTGGTGTGCTTTGGTGGAGATTAGAGTCGTTGTATATTTACCGCTAAATAATAAAAAAAAATAATAATAATTCATTACATTTATATAGCGCTTTTCTA
>NW_015539895.1:1126960-1135984 GCF_001515605.1 Sinocyclocheilus anshuiensis | reverse complement strand
TGCTGGCCTCACTAACACCTCTTCCAGCAGCAACCTAGTTTTCCCAGGAGGTCTCCCATCCAGGTACTGGCCAGGCTCAGCCCTGCTTAGCTTCAGTGGGTAACCAGTCTTGGGCTACAGGGTGATATGGCTGCCGATAAATGACTATGCAAGTCAAATATGAGCTTTTAAAGAGTCTCTTGAAAGTACAAGCCAAACCATTTATGGGTTTTAGAGACTGAATGTGCTTATGAATATTGTAACCTACTGGTTTACCATCCATAGTGAATAGAGAAGTGCTGTTTTAGTGTGTGAGAAATACATAACAGTGAAGCCTGAAGGAAAACAACAGTGTATGAATAGATCTGGAAAGCACAAGAAATCACATTAATGCACTCTATGGGCCGTGGTGTGTTCATCCGTTAACCAAATATTACATCACGTTACATTGGCGAGTTTTTAAATGACTTGCATTTGACCTCCAGAGTTCCTCCGAAACACAAAGATTAAATCAATGTGCGCTGAAACTGGCTGCTGGTAGAACTGATGTCCTCAGCCTATACTTCAAGAAAAACTGCTGCATGCACAATTTTTTTGGACAGCTAGAGGAGCCACTGGGAATGAAAAAAGCAAATTTAGAGCCGGCTGTTGAATTTTCCACTAGAAAAATTTCAATAAGCAATCTATTTTTTGCCATCATAGCAACCTTTGTTGAGTCTTTGTTGTTAGGTTAAGGCAGACACATTGAGAATCCTCAGGAGGTAAAGCACTGGTGTCATTTAGCGTAACAAAAGCAGAATATTAATAATTAGCCTTTCATGTCTGATATTTGCGTTTATGGCCACAGCTGCTGAGCAAAAAAGCCTTTGTATAACTGTTTTAATTTATTTATTTGTAACAGTAGTAGTCAACCAATATGTTTTATATAATAATAAAAGACAGACAGACTATGTAATATAATATCTTGGCCAACATATTAGTTTATTTCTTTTCAGTGACAGAAATATAGTATGCTGCTTTTTCACATCACTTTGTTTTATAACAGTACTAATGAAATGATATGTTTTTGTTTTGTTTTGCTTTTTTTTTTTTTTTTGTGTTGCGGCTTGTTTCCATTGTTTTGTCCTAATTTTGTTGTGTTGCGGCTTGTTTCTGTTGTGTTACAACTTGTTTCCATTGTATTGTGGCTTTTTTTCCCTTTCGCCCCTTAATCTGTAAGTTCCACCTGCGGCGCCGTCATTTTGATTTCGCAAGCGACAACGGTGTACCAGCTCTAATACCATGGTGAAGTTTGAGCAAAACATACTAACTGTTCTGTCTTTGGCTGCACAGACGAGCACAGAACACTATTTACAGTCCCAGCCTCACAGGAGACAAGAGACCAGTGCATTTATTGATTTATTTACTGTATATTGCTGCTACCACACAGATCTAAAATAAACATGCGATTTATTTCCCAGCTGTTTACCTTCATAGACATTTTTGTAACGCGTGTGTTTTTAACGTAAACTTGTGTGTGAATGAGAACTTAGTTTAGTACTCACATGCTGTGTGGTAGCCGCTTTCTGTCCATGTGCTTCGGATGTGTGCACTCAGAAAACCGTATATCAGAAGTTTAAACTCATATGGTTTAAACAGCATGATTTCAGCGCGATAGACATGATAATCAGAACCAAAACATGTTTTTAGCAGCCAGGTACAAGCTGTAATGGCGTGGCTCTATTCTGGAAAAGGGGGCGGGGAGCAGTAGCTCATTTGCATTTAAAGAGCCAGGCCCGATTTTTTTTTTTCTCGCATTTTTAAGCATTTTCAAAATGATATAATAAATGATCTGTGGAGTATTTTGAGCTGAAACTTCACAGACACATTCTGGGGACACCAGAGACTTATATTACATATTGTAAAGGGGGCACAATATGTCTCCTTTAAATGACGACTTGCTGTTTGCAAGCAACAGTCAGTTGTGTTTTATATAATGCTGCCCTATGTGTAGTGTGTTTTCAGTCAAATATCTTCATTATTTAAAGTAACATCAATACCCTATTTACATAGTGTACCTTCTTGTTTATATTATGAATGATTCATCAGTACATTTTATTCCAAAACAAAAATAGTTTGTCTTTGTAATTGTAAATATAATATAACTTTCACTTTCTCTGAAACAACTTTCCTTTTCTGCTGACATCACTAAGGCCAGGTTGGTTATTGGGAAATGTTATCCAGTAGCCAAACAGCTACAAAAGTTTAGGGTCAGTAAGATTAAATTGGCCATATGTGACTGTAAAGAGTTTTACATTGTCACAAAAAACCTGTTTCAAATAAATGCTGTTCCTCTGTACTTTTATATTCATCAGTAACATGGTTTCCACAAAAATATTAAGCTGCACAACTGTTTTCAACATTGATAAATATAATAAATGTTTCTTGAGCAGCAAAACAGCATATTAGAATGATTTCTGAAGGATCATGCAACACTGAAGACTGGAGTAATGGCTGCTTTTTAATTGTGATAATATTTCACAGTATTGCTGTTTTTGCTGTGTTTTTGATCAAATAAAAAGCTTCTTTAAAAAAACATTAAGCTAACAAGACCCCAAACTTTGCTACTACCTTTGGAATGGTAGCGTTATCACATTACTTAAAATGGGTTGCAGATCACACTTTAATATTTAGTGCACATATGAGAAAGAAACAAAACGTCTTAACAAATAAGCAGCCCACTTCCTCTGAATGCAGTCCTGACAACATAGAGTTAGATGAAGAGAGGTAGCAAAACTGCAGGTTGCGCTGAATGAGGGGAAACTGCAGTAAAAGGAATCACAAATGTGTGCATGCTTATATATGTGACCCATTTCACTTCAAGCGTTGATGTATTTTCATCCAGGAGGGGGCAGCAGGTAGCTGTGCTGACAGACTCCTGAACAAGATGCAGTTAATTAGTTATTTCTCCCTTATTTCTGCTCTTAGACTGGTCATTTGGGAATGCCATTTTCTTCATCACAGTATCGTGAAGATCAGCAATTATGCTGAAGCAGTGAAATCTTTTTTGGGTAATTTATTTTTTTTATTCTTCCCCTCGTTCATTTTTTATACAAGCTTATTCCCCTTGAAGTGAACTTGTTATAGATGCTCTAGTTGCTGTGGTAAGACAGCAGATTATTAAAGGATAAATTATTGAATAAGGCCAGCATTTCAAGAGTGCTAGCATCTTTTAGCTTTCTCATTTTAAAGGGAAATGCATTCATCCACAGAGTCTCTTTGCTTAATTTCCCGTTTTTGAGGTGAATAAGCTTTCTGATGGCGTATTTAGACACCATATTATAGGTGCACAAAATTTTTCTACCGGCGTTGCTTCATCTGCATATCTCCATCACCCTGGCTTTGGATCGTAGCCAAGCGAATACATTAGAATAAGAAAATATTACAAGTATTGATTTATCATTAATAAATCTAGGTTGATGTATTGATTGCAACATTGGACGCCTTCCAGATTAACAATATGTTTTACAGTCAGGGCAGGAGAAGAAATCATACTGGCATGATTAATGAAGTAAATTTGCTTAAGGATACAGCGTGAAACGGTTTGAATTTCTGTGTTTGAATGCAGCCTTCAATGAATTTAAATATGCGATGCTTCCACACCGAAGGGAATTCTACTTAGTGTTGACCATTTGCATAATTTTGGTACATCATTTATATAGTCGGCGAACATTCCTTTTGTTTATTAGCATGGAGTGAAGTGGTTTTTACGAGCCGGGTTTGTTTATATGAGATGGTTTTAACAAGAAAGTTCTAGTACTTGTCCTGGTGTGCTTTGGTGGAGATTAGAGTCGTTGTATATTTACCGCTAAATAATAAAAAAAAAAAATAATAATTCATTACATTTATATAGCGCTTTTCTAAGTACTCAAAGCGCTTTGGGGGTATCTGGGGTATCTCCTCATCCACCACCAGTGTGCAGCGTCCACCTGGATGATGCGACGGCAGCCCAGAACGCCCGATTAATGAAGGAAATTCGCTTAAGGATACAACGTGAAATGGTTTGAATTTCTGTGTTTGCATGCAGCCTTCAATGAATCTAAATATGCGACGCTTCCACACCGAAGGGAATTCTACTTATTGTTGTCCATTTGCATAATTTCGGTACATCATTTATATAGTCCGGTGAACATTCCTTTTGTTTATTAGGGTCGAGTGAAGTGGTTTTTACGAGCCAGGTTTGTTTATATGAGATGGTTTTAACAAGAAGGTTCTAGTGTTTGTCCTGGTGTGCTTTGGTGGAGATTAGAGTTGTTGTATATTTACCGCTAAATGACTCTATGCAAGTCAAATATGAGCTTTTAAACTACAGTCTCTTGAAACTACAAGCCAAACCATTTATGGGTTTTAGAGACTGAATGTGCTTATGAATATTGTAACCTACTGGTTTACCATCCATAGTGAATAGAGAAGTGCTGTTTTAGTGTGTGAGAAATACATAACAGTGAAGCCTGAAGGAAAACAACAGTGTATGAATAGATCTGGAAAGCACAAGAAATCACATTAATGCACTCTATGGGCCGTGGTGTGTTCATCCGTTAACCAAATATTACATCACGTTACATTGGCGAGTTTTTAAATGACTTGCATTTGACCTCCAGAGTTCCTCCGAAACACAAAGATTAAATCAATGTGCGCTGAAACTGGCTGCTGGTAGAACTGATGTCCTCAGCCTATACTTCAAGAAAAACTGCTGCATGCACAATTTTTTTGGACAGCTAGAGGAGCCACTGGGAATGAAAAAAGCAAATTTAGAGCCGGCTGTTGAATTTTCCACTAGAAAAATTTCAATAAGCAATCTATTTTTTGCCATCATAGCAACCTTTGTTGAGTCTTTGTTGTTAGGTTAAGGCAGACACATTGAGAATCCTCAGGAGGTAAAGCACTGGTGTCATTTAGCGTAACAAAAGCAGAATATTAATAATTAGCCTTTCATGTCTGATATTTGCGTTTATGGCCACAGCTGCTGAGCAAAAAAGCCTTTGTATAACTGTTTTAATTTATTTATTTGTAACAGTAGTAGTCAACCAATATGTTTTATATAATAATAAAAGACAGACAGACTATGTAATATAATATCTTGGCCAACATATTAGTTTATTTCTTTTCAGTGACAGAAATATAGTATGCTGCTTTTTCACATCACTTTGTTTTATAACAGTACTAATGAAATGATATGTTTTTGTTTTGTTTTGCTTTTTTTTTTTTTTTTGCGTTTGCTTTTATTACTATTTTAATGAGTTAGTGTAATATAAATATTCATTAAGTTTTCATTTAATAGAGTACTAATAAACGAGAATACTATCATACTATCGGAAATAGTATGTTGTGTTTTTTTTTTTGTCATCTCCTTGGAACCTTTTTTGCATATATGCGTTTATTGATATTAATAATTTATGAGACTATAGGGTCAAATTTTCTTCTGAACCATATCTAATTAATTTAATGTTTATGTTCATAATCAATATTGTATTGATCCGACTCGCATCAGCAAAAAAATAATTGTATGGTTTTGATATTGATGCGTTCACATTATGCACAATATTATCATTCACTGATAATGAATGCATCATTTGTTTTTTTTCGCCTTCCCCTAACATTTGCTTCCTTTGAAGATTAGACTGGTAATTATTCTATCATCGTGACAAATGAAAAATATCCTCCAATCTTCCTTCAATTCAATTAATCTGTGCTTTATTTCCTGCCTGGGTATTTGTAAGCATGAGCAGTACCCAACCATGCAGTAAATTCATTGATGTTCTTCTCTAGTTTACGACTGAACATTATGTAAATGTTCATTTTTGAATAATTCAAGCTGGGAGTCATTTGCATAGAGGAGCAGGATTGGAGGCCATTTGTTGAGGGAGGCAGGTGGAGGGGTTGAGTGATGTGTCACCTAAATGCATGTGACCTTTCCAGTTCAACCTGGATTCTTGGCTACTTTTGGACTTCAGGGTCCTTGTAGCAAGCAGCACAAATCACACAAGATCTTGTACTACAGTCTGGACAAACATGGTCCAGTTTGCAGATATATATATTGCCAGTGGTGTACAGTATGTTTTAATTTCCTGTTTTGGACATGGGACGTTGTTTTTACAAGGTGTTTTCAGTTGTGTTATGAGAGAATTTTGTTTTCAGAGTGCTGTGCATATGGCTTTCATTTAGACCAGATTTGACAGAAGTAAAAGAGCAAAGGCTGCCTTTTTCCCTTTCCTTGAATGTCATAAAAATCCTTTTGTCATCCACTTTTGGAATCTTTTAGAAGAAGAATCTACTCACTCCATTCAGCAACATTAAATTTAAACTCACAGTTATCAAACCACATAAATGGGAATTCACTGAGAAGGTAGAATCACAGTTTGATGTCCTCCAGCGTGACCCTAGGCTCTGACGGGATACAGCATGTGCTAATGTGAACAGTTTAAAGGGATAGGTTATCCAAATATGAAAATTCACACTTATTTATTCACTCTCATGTTGTTCCAAACCCATATGCTTTTGTTGTTGTTTTCCTGTAAAGCACAACATTGAAAAAGATTGAAAACATTGAAACCTTCATACAAGAAGAGATCATGCGATATGCGATAACTCATTAAATAATGCGATAGTCGATATGCGATATGATAATGCTTAAAGTGCCACATACTCAGATGAAACAGTTTTACTCAGCTGTTGCGGAGTCAGTTCTGTGAACTTCTATAACTATCTTGTGTCATATATATACTGTATATACAGTATATATGGTTATTTGTATGTATGTATCAAGAGCTCCTGTAAAACCACAACAAATTCCTTGTGTTTGCGCACACTTAAGTGGTGAATAAAGCTCATTCTGATTTGATTCTAATATAACTAGTGTACATGTTTCACTTTTTGTGAGAAGAAAGCACCCCTACAACAACTTCTGAAAGTGAACCGTAGTGTTTTACTCTAGCATTACATAAAAATGTCATTTTAACATTTGTGTAATCATTTTAACATAAGTTTAGGAACTGAATAATAAAAAGGAAAAATACAACACTGCTTAGTATTTACTCTATGAATTCAATATGCACTGATTCGTATTTAAGCTATAAAAGTTATTTAGGTAAGAGCAGTGAGTTATTTCCTCTTTGTGTTTTGTTCATGGCCCCATATATTGCAAGCCGTAGCGATATGCATATTGCGATATGTATATTTGTGATATTTCGATAATTTCGATAAATTACACAGCACTAGTAGCATCATAATGACAGATCAAGTAGTCCACATGATTCTATATTCCAAGTCTATTGAAGCTATTCATGTCTATTCAGATTTTAGTGAACAACAACAACAACTTTTAACAGCACAGAAAATAATAGAAAAACTAGAACAAAAATAAACTATTTTTGTATTACTAAATTGTAGAAACTAAATTGGTAATAAATATCATAATTTTATAGTAGCACCCAGCAACAGATTAAATTAAACCTCAAGTAGAAAGAATTAAATAGTATTTTCTTCCAAAACATATTTTAATCATCTTTATTTACAACTTTTACATATTACATATTTTGTATGTTTTTGTATATTGTTTGAAGTATCTGAATTACCTTTATAGTTAATCATTTATACAGTAAACACTGTTCTTTTAAAATAGTTTGCTTAAAAAATTAGTTTTTTTAAATGCATCTAAACTATTTAGTAAGCGCCAGTCAGTGTTTAACGCAAAGTCTCAATGAAATGTACAAATTGCTGCATAGGGATCCAATTGATTGTTGTCCTGATGAAATTGTCCTCCATCCTGAGTCCTGACTGTCACTGATTGTGTCACATTATGAACCAGGAAAGCTATTAGCAACTCCATAGCCTTTATAGACCTTTATCACACTTCTGCGTTCGAAAAGCGGAAGTTTCAAATAGCGTAAAAAAACTTGGAAACCGGGGAAGATTGTTTTATGATATTCCGACGTATATTTAGTGACTTAAAGGGGAGCGTGCCAGCCATACTGTATGTGTATGTGCAATACTTCAGAGTCTGACCACCTTATCTTATTACAGAACTGCAAGAAAACAAACAGCATATCACGTAAAAGAGCTAAAATATTAATTACTACTAAAGATTGTTTTGGATGATTAAATAAAAGGTTTGGGGGAAACTTGTTGTATTAAACAATAATGCTTACATTTTTCAATCCTCAATAATTACATCAAATTAAAGTTGTTCAAATAAACGAATACTTCCAGCCCATAGACGATTATTCAAAACCTACTAGATTGATTATCTTAAGCGAGTTGTATCCTGCGTGATTGAGTGCAGTGATTGAATAGCATTATACAAAAATGACAGGTTAATCATAATAAATATAATGCAAAAATAAACAAAATAATATTAAAAATAAGTTTAAATCAGTCCGATTATTCCTCTGGGAGTAACTTGAGCAGTGTGCTGCTATTCATACAGTGGGGAAAATATTTATTTGATCCCCTGCTGATTTTGTAAGTTTGCCCACTTACAAAGAAATTAAGGGTCTGTCATTTTATGGTAGGTTTATTTTAACTTATAGAGACAGAATACCAACCAAAAAATCCAGAAAAAACACATTATATAAAAGTTAGAAATTGATTTGCATTTCAGTGAGTGAAATAAGTATTTGATCCCCAAGCAAAACATGACTTAGTACTTTGTGCAGAAACCCTTGTTGGCAAGCACAGAGGTAAGACGTTTTTTGTAGTTGGTCACCAGGTTTGCACACATCTCTGGAGGGATTTTGATCCACTCTTCTTTACAGATCCTCTCTAAATCCTTAAGGTTTCTTGGCTGTCGTTTGGCAACTCGAAGTTTCCGCTCCCTCCACAGATTTTCTATAGGATTGAGGTCTGGGGACTTGCTCTGCCACTCCATGACTTTAATATGCTTCTTCTTGAGCCACTCCTTTGTTGCCTTGGCGGTATGTTTCAGGTCATTGTCATGCTGGAAGACCCATATTCAGTGTTCTTGCTGAGGGAAGGAAGTTCTCGTCCAAGATTTTACAGTACATGGCC
>NW_015539895.1:1122715-1123037 GCF_001515605.1 Sinocyclocheilus anshuiensis | reverse complement strand
AGTTAATGCCAAAGAGCTCAATTTTGGTCTCATCTGACCACAGCACTTTCTCCCAAGCCTTCTCTGAATCATTTTGATGTTTTTTGGCAAACTTTAAATGGGCCTTTACATGTGCCTTCTTGAGCAGGGGGACCTTGCGGGCGCTGCAGGATTTCAGTCCATTGTGGCATAGTGTGTTACCAATGATTTGCTTGGTGACTGTGGTCCCACTTGCTTTAAGATCATTAACAAGCTCCTCCCGTGTAGTTCGGGGCTGATCCCTCACTTTTCTCATGATCATCCTTACCCCATGAGGCAAGATCTTGCACAGATCTCCAGACCG
>NW_015539895.1:1111734-1119260 GCF_001515605.1 Sinocyclocheilus anshuiensis | reverse complement strand
CTGGTTGGTAGGGGATCAAATACTTATTTCACTCACTGAAATGCAAATCAATTTCTAACCTTTATATAATGTGTTTTTTCTGGATTTTTTGGTTGATATTCGGTCTCTATCTGTTAAAAGTAAACCTACCATAAAAATTACAAATAAATCTTTTCCCCACTGTACATGATAGGGCATCAGTATAAATAAACGGTTTTAAATATTGATGTTTATTGCCAAGTCCAACTAAATTCATTTAATTTTCTTCACAAAACTGGTGTCTGCCCATTGACAGTATGCAGGTGGAAATTCCTTTACGCTACTAATCGGAGCCGGATGTGACGACACATGGACTGTGATAAAGGCCTATTAGACTCAAGTGTTTTCTTCCTAAGTTTTGCAAACATGCAGGTTTCTTTTCATTTAGCAGACATGGCTGAATTTTAATGTAACAATGTAGCCATTCATTCCTTAATTTCCAATGTTTTAACTCTGAAATAGTTTTAAAATAGTAAAGACTTTTACATTTTTACAAAGAAATTGTCACTTTTGATCAATTCTATATCTGAATAAAAGTATTGTCTTTAATATATATATATATATATATATATATATATATATATATTGCTTAGCAAATTGTGAATGCTTGTGCAAAACAAAGTAAATAAATAATTAACTACACAGTGGCACAGCTATGAAATAAATGAACTGTATATTCATTCTTAAAAGGCTTGTTTTGGATTCGATTCAGAAGAAGGTAAAATATCAGCTGTTAGCACGAATGCGCAAAATCTTTAGTCTTAGTTAATTTGCCCACTATATTTGATGCACCAAATGGCACTCAATAAACAGCAAAGCGTTTCTTGTAGACTTGCTTTATTGCACCTGCGCTCAACTCATTGGGCATAACCAACAACCTCCGATGAGAAAGTGACGACATGCTTGTTGATTTTTTTCCTCGTCCTCTTTCCTCAACACATATTAGGAGTGTGTAGTGCCTTCACCAGTTAATCCAGCTCCTCACAGAGAACATTACCTTTTTATGTCCCAGTGTTAAACTGTATAAAGTATCCCTCAGGCTACATCCGATCACACTCGCCATGATAAGAGCTAACGGAGTGTATCAATTGCTCATGAGTTCCCATTCTCCACGAAATAAGGAGAGGCAGCGGGATGTGGATTCTGAACCCGGCAGCACTTTCACAAATGAAGGCTCAGTCCCTGCACCTCTAATCAATTACCTGATATTTTCTCCTCTTTACGGTATCTCGCTCACCATTTAGCTCACTAACAGACAGGTTTGCTGCAAAGCCTATTGTGGGGGAGGATTCTATAACTCTCTCCTCAGTGCGCTAATGGAGGAGGAAGAGGCAGGGGGTGAAGTCGGAGGCTAGCGGGCCGACCGAACAATGCCACCGGGAGGAGTGTGTAGTGCCTTCACCAGTTAATCCAGCTCCTCACAGAGAACATTACCTTTTTATGTACCAGTGTTAAACTGTATAAAGTATCCCTCAGGCTACATCCGATCACACTCACCATGATAAGAGCTAACGGAGTGTATCAATTGCTCATGAGTTCCCATTCTCCACGAAATAAGGAGAGGCAGCGGGATGTGGATTCTGAACCCGGCAGCACTTTCACAAATGAAGGCTCAGTCCCTGCACCTCTAATCAATTACCTGATATTTTCTCCTCTTTACGGTATCTCGCTCACCATTTAGCTCACTAACAGACAGGTTTGCTGCAAAGCCTATTGTGGGGGAGGATTCTATAACTCTCTCCTCAGTGCGCTAATGGAGGAGGAAGAGGCAGGGGGTGAAGTCGGAGGCTAGCGGGCCGACCGAGCAATGCCACCGGGTGCTGCCTGCCACGGATATCTCACTGCAACCATGCGTTGGTTGGCCATAGCAAGCGTGTGTTTTGATAAACAAGAGAGTTTTATAAATGAGGGCCGTGCTCCTAGCCTATAATAGACATATATTTTTCTCTTGTTCCTTTTTTTTATAGCTTAACCTATAAGCTACCTCACTGCCTACTACCTACATAGACAGCTGTTTGACTCTCAGTTGAATTCAGTGTAAGTGTATTGCAAAGCTAGCCAAATGATATTCTTAATTTGGCATAAAATGCACAGCACATGCATAAAAATTGGTAAAATATTACATTTTATTTACACTGAACTTTGTTTGATATTTATCAGTTTTTTCATTATGGGATTGTCTTCCCTGTGAAGGATACATACAGTGCTACCTTTCAGATTTAATCAAAATAATATTATTTCGGTACCAATATTAAATGGTCAATATTAAATATTTTTATAATTTTAATTTAGTTTTTGTTTAATTTTAGCTATTGTAAATTTTAATTATGTGCTTTTGATATTGTTTTTAGTTTTTATAATTTATATATTTATTTATTATTATATTTATTATAATATAATTATTATTATTATTTATTATTTTATAATTTTAAGTAAATATAATATATAAAATAAGTAATTTTAGTACTTCAGCTTCAGTTAGTTATTTAAATGTTTTCAGTCAGTTGCCAAGGCTACATTTTTAATTGGGTTTTAAGTTAAACATTTTTCTATTTTTTTTAGCTTTACTATTAACTCTAATATTTATATTATTTTAGCTTAATTTCAATTACAGAAAATTGTTAATTTAAATTTTTTGTAAACAATGACAACACTGCCTTTTAAAAGCACTAATAATATAATAACACTGTTTAATGTAATCCAATCTATTTTTCCATTTGTACAGTATCATGTTGTGATGCCCAAATTAATTTAAGCATTTAAAACAATCAGAGTTTTTAGTGTTTTTAATTTAACATGAAAATAATTATTCTATTGGCCAGATTTTCAATATCTGCAAATCCCTAATGGCTTACTCTTTAAACCGCCTTCATGTTGCATATATTGCCTTAAGATGCTTCTTCTTCTTCTTTTTTTTCATTATACTTATCCTAAATTATCATGTTGCCTCCTCATTCGTTCTTTCTTTTTTGTCACTGCAATTTGTAAAATATGATTATGATGACCTGCTTTTGTCTAATAGAAAGTGACTGCTTTTCTATCAGTGGTGCTTCTCGCACGCTATTTAGCACCAAAGTCAGAGCCCAAATTGGCAACTAATCCAACAAACGGACTAGTGGGGAACAGTTTGGTCAGCCAGACGACCCTCTCGGCCAGGGATATCGCTCTGGGAAATTGTACCAACACCCTGGTCTATTAATGGGAATTGATTGGTGTTTGCCTGGAAAAGATCGAGAGCTAGCCTCACCTGTTCTCTGATCTTATCGGCCATGAAATTAAAAAATCCACTCATCCCAGAATTAAACGCAGCATCAGATTTTTTTCCCTGCCTTGTCCTCTGATATTAAACTTCAGAACCTCCGCTCGGCAGTTCCTTTTAAGTCGTCTGAACTAAGGCAAGGACAAAAGGAGGAATGTTTTTTTGTAAATTACAAATCTGTGAAAGGAGAATTTAGTATAGTAGTAGCAATAGTGTTTCATGTAACCATCCCCCTCCCCTTAAAAGGATGCTCTTCCTTCATTGTCACTTTCTGGGACACTATAGGTTCTTTAAACGACCTTGTTTGGGCCCAGAAAAAAACATGCTTTCACCCGACTTGATGGGTTTCTTCAGCAGATCTTGCATTAAGGGCTTCAGTCATGCTGGCTTCCTGATCTGCACTTTTCCCCCGTGGAAATCTCTCCCTCCAGTGCTAGTTATAGACCCGGCCACATTCTCTCTGCTTCATCCACTGCCATAAACTAGGCTTTGGGAGAAAATAGAAGACGTATTAGTATGTATGAAGTGCGTAAATGAAGACATGGCGGCGTGTGCATATTGCAGACGTAAGGGAGTTTTGAGGGATTTCTCCACGCTCCAGTCCACTTCAGCTGCATATTGTTGCCTCATCAATAAATTATATATTAATGCTTCCTTCTTCTATGCTAATCTGGAGCCAGAAGCCACATGTTCAATCCAGAGATGCTAGAAAGCACTCTGGAGGTTGGACATGCATGAAAATAAACGGAAATAGAATCTTGTTACAAGCTTTGATCCTTTCCATAAAGTGATGTCACAATCATGCTGTTGTGTTTATCAGGAAAAAGAATTACATCAATTGCATTGCTTGCTGCTGAATCTTTTGCAAAGCAATATTTTGCCTTTTTGTTGTGTTGTGAATGTGAGTTGTAAATGTGAGTTTGCAGTCTGTATTGAATGCAATGAAAGAAAGACAGTGTGCTGCAAAATAGTTACAAGAAACATTTCTGTAGAATTTTCCTTTCGCGCTGCAACATACAGTACAGTGCATAGTAGGGCTGAAACGATTCCTCGAATACCTCGAGTAACTCGAATACAAAAAATCATCGAGGCAAATTATTGTCCTCGAGGCTTCGTTTAGTCTATTTACTGTAACTACACATGGAACACCGTGTTACACCGTGTCACAGACCATTATTACTGACACACAACCGATAAACGCTGGACCATAGACTGTAAAAAAAGCGCTGGACATATTTAAGATCATAAATCAATATGGTGGCTAGTTATGATGTCCCTACGTTTGTGAAAGACTAAGCGCCATTGTGTATAAAAATAACACAGAAAGAAAGTTAGTCAATATCACACGAAGAGTGCCAGGTTTCACCTCTAAAATCAGCATGATCACAAACATGATTTTATTCAGCCTGAATGAATCACCCGTTTAAATGATTCGGTTCAATCGCAATGACTCACTTCTTAACAGTGACTTGCTGCCAACTACTGGCGGTTTTAATTTGACATTTAAAGTATCTTTTCTGGGGTGCTCCGATCAGGATTTTTGAGGCCGATCACCGATCGCCGATCACAGAAAGCAGTATCTGCCGAGACCGATCACCGATACCGATATTTTTAAAGCCTTCTTTTTATCATGTAAAATTATTTATAGTGATACTCCAATCAGGACGTCGGTCATCCGACGTGACGTCTCCATTCCCTCCTTCAGGGAACGAGGGTTACCATACGTAACCGAGACGTTACACCAGGTTCACACATACTCCGTCTGCAGTGTGTATGCAGTCCATGTGTGGTACGTAAGCAGTGCAGAAGCAGCACGGACTGTGCTTTCACACTGGAGTCTGCAACTGATCCGTGGCTATTTACTACAAGCACAACATTTATCCATTATTTTGATTTCAAATCCAAACATTGTTACTGAATATGCTGAATATAGCATTGTGATTCTTTTTTTTACACAGTACAATACAATCTATTAAGTGCACAAGTGCATCTATTATTGCTTATCTAGAAGTGATCTTTTCCTTTAAACCTAGCCAAAAAGTCATATGTGTTGACTGTGAAACACAGTAGACTTTCATTATGTCCATTTATGGTGTAATTACTACATTTTCGTGTCAATCCAAGTGCCGCAAACAATGCGTTGTCACTTTAATTCAGCGTGTGCAGCGCAGCAATAGACTCAATCTCTGCAATGCTGCAGACACACCGCTACTGGAACACACTGCCGCACCACAACCGTGTGCAGTGTGAACGCTTTATAAACCAGGTTTATATCTAAGAGCGTGCGTCCGGTTTTGTGCGAGAGCAAAGGAAATCCACGTGCGAGCAGAAAGATTCGCGCTCGCGCATAATATGAATCTACCTTCGCGCTACAACAATGCACTCTCGACATTTGTCCTTAAAATAACGCCATATTTAATCCGTTAACATGAGCGCGGAAAAAAATACGCACTGCAAGCGGAGTATGTGTGAACCTGGCGTTATGTGTGTGCGCTGCGAGTGTGCATGCCATGAGCGCACAGTCTCCAAGAGAGCGTGCGAGCGCTGAATGGTTAAACACAAGAATTAAAAAGAAATACAATTTATAAACTTTAATGACTATGCGACACTGCCCCGGTTGTGCTAAAGTGATCATTCCTGTGTCAACTGTGCAGCGTGCAGCTCGCTTATAGTGCAGACACGATGTGATTTGAAGCAATTTGCGCATTTTGAGAGAGAAAGAGAGCGCGCGCGTGGTGATTAGATTCACTCACGCTGTTTGTGAAATTACATCTCACATAAGGTTTTCAAATTACTTTATAAGTTAATTAAGAAATATGAATTGTACTTCACCTTCAGCATTATAATTATTGTACCCTCACCGGACAGAGACTGAGACGGTGCCGCTGCATGTCATGCCAAATCTCTCAAAGCAGGTGCGTCATCAGATTGAGATTGTTTTTTTGAGATCTGCCTTTTTAGAGACTGCCGATCAATCATCCCAAAGCGATTATCGTCCGATAGCGATCGGTAGCCAATCAATCGGAGCACCCCTATTAAAAATTGTGTATGGACTCTTGTTCTTGTTCCAAGTTACCTTCCTCTCCACTGATTTTTGCCTCTCACAAAAGCCACAAAGCCTTCCAAGAAGACAGTAAAGGCTTATGTCATCCTTGAGCTTTAGTTAGGCTGAAACTTGAAAGTTAAGTTGCACGACATAAATGCAATGTTTAGGTATTATTATTATTTTTATTACTATTATTTTGATTTATGCCTTAGTTTTAGTTTGTACTGTTTACCTTTTTTTAAGTAATGTGAAATTGATTTTAGTTTTTTATTTAATTTTTAATTTTTATTTTATTCATTTTATTGATATATTTGTATTTGCATTTTGAATGTAATTTGGCAATTAAATGCATTAAATGGGATTAGTTTTCACGATTATTAATGTATGCAATTTCAGCAATAAAAATGTTAATTTTTCTAAAAAGAAAACAAATTATTTGTTTATTTTAAGAGATCTATGTTATTATCTCTTGTATATTTAATATTGCTCTTTGTATATATATATATATATATATATATATATATATATTTAGGCCTATATTTTTTTTTAAGTGAATCAAAAACATGCCAGTGCAGTACGAATTTGCTACAGTCTCATCTGCAAACAACTGACTCTTATGAGTTGATTCTTTTTATGAATCAAACATATATGGAGTGTGATCAGTATAGTTCCATTTGCAAACAAATGGCTCTTATGAACGGATTTGTTTTATTGAATCAAATTTCCGGGAAGAGTGTAGTCCAATATATATATACACACACAAATCATTTGAAATGCAGCATACCAATTTCCCAAATATGTGACCCTGGACCATAAAACCAGTCATAAGTTGCACTGGTATATTTGTAGCAATAGTTTGAGTTGAATTACTGAAATAAATGAACTTTCCCATGACATTCTAATTTATTGAGATGCACCTGTACATTGTATGGTTCAAAATGATCCATTTTCCTTTTATGCCAAAAATCATTAGGATATGAAGTAAAGATCATGTTCAATGAAGGTATTTTGTAAATTTCCTACCGTAAATATATCAATTAATTTTTAATTAATAATATGCAATGCTAAGGACTTCATTTGGACAACTTTAAAGGCGATTTTCTCATTATTTATATTTTTTTGCACCCTCAGATTCCAGATTTTCAAATACAGTAGCTGTATCTCGGCCAAATATTGTCCTATCCTAACAAACCATACATCAAT
>NW_015539895.1:1110388-1111592 GCF_001515605.1 Sinocyclocheilus anshuiensis | reverse complement strand
CGTCCGCGTTTAAATCGGATGTATGGACTTACTTCGGATTTGTAAACAAGGAGGGGATGTAAGTAGGGATGCACCGAAAATATAGGCTACATATAATAATAATATTAATATATATGGCGCGCCGCGTCGCGCCCCACCCGGCAGTGTTCAGCGCACATGTTTCACTCTCCTCGTCACTGCGCAGTTTGACGCCCTGGTCAATATTCCGATCTATGAATGTGCATTCCGCTCGTGTACCGCTCATGCTCATCGGAAAAGCAAAGTCCGCTCAAATAACGCGCTGACAGGAAATTTCTATGCAGTATAGGCCTACTTGTTCCGGTTTGCAGTAGCGCTACTGTGCTGTAACATGGTGTAGGCTAGTTCAGCTGTACTGGGCAACGCTGGTAAAATAATGCTACCTTCAGTGACGCTATGCTCTGCTCATATGCACTGATAATAATAGCTTTGTAGGACTATACATTATTTGGATAATTAAAAACAATTTGGAAAAAAACAACAACTTGAATCTGATTCTGTTACATAGAAGTGAATAAAAATAATATATTGATATTTAATATCAATCTATGTCTGCTAAATGGCTAAATGTAATGTAAATGTAAATGTAATATTAAGGTAACACTTTTCAATAAGGTTCCATTAGTTAATGTTAGTTAATGTATTAACTATCATGAACGAACAATGGACAATACATTTATTACAGTATTTATTAATCTTTCTTAACCTCCTGAGACCCTGTGACCTCATATGAGGACTAGGCATGGGATGATATCCGGTTTCAAGGTATACCGCGGTTTGGAAAAGTCACAGTTTCAAAACCACTAAAATTTTCCGTTATACCGTTCCTGCGGTATGCGCAGTTTTTTTAAGTGTCGTCAAAGACTGAAAGTGCAGGACTCCCTCAGTTGTGTGCAGCGAAGAACGTAGCGAGTCACACGACCCCTCCCCCTCCGGTTGGTGCGAGCGGAGTCACCTTTCCTCCCTCACGTTACTTCACAGAGTGAGGAATAGTAGTCTAAAGTACGTACTCTAGCCTACTTTTCTGCGATTTAGTACAATAATTAAATTTAGCTGGTATCACGTTTATACTTTTAAGCCTCCTGCCATTGTTTACATCTGTTCAAAATCTCGCATTTAAAAAAAAAAAAAACGCTGCCACTGTTTGAGTGTTGTACGGAGAGACCGCGCGCGTGGGGGTGTGACA
>NW_015539895.1:1108713-1109867 GCF_001515605.1 Sinocyclocheilus anshuiensis | reverse complement strand
AAATACTATTTGGCTTGCTACCGAGGCAGATAACATGGCTAATTAACTAGCAAACGTGAACTAGTTTGCTCCCTCACGTTAACATTACTTCACAGAGCGAGGAATAGCAGACTAAAGTACTACGTTTCTGCAATTTAGTACAATAATTAAATGTAGCTGGTATCACGTCTATACTTTTAAGCCTCCTGCCATTGTTTACATCTGTTCAAAATCACGCATAAAAAAAACAAAAAACAAACTGTTGTACGGAGAGACTGCGTGTGTGTGTGTGTGTGTGTGTGTGTGTGTGTGACACTCGCGCTCTCTCTCTCCTTGTGTGTGTATGTGCACACATCCTCGTACCTCACCGCTCCACACCATAGCTCCAAACTTAATCCGGGAAAGGTGAACATTCCTGCATCATAACTTGGACTGAAAGATGAATGTGTAGAAAGCGAGCATGTCTCTAAAAACCTTGTTCAGCTGCAGGTTTATGCATGCATTTTTTATAAAAAATAACATATTTTAGAGCTGTAATCACAATACCGTGATACCGTGATATTTTTTTTTATCTAAGGTTATCATACCAAAAGAATCTCATACCGGCCCATGCCTAATGAGGACATTATATTTTGGTGTATTTCTCTGAGATTATACATGCCACAGTTTTAAGTCTGGATGTCCTGTACAGAGAAACAGGATGTTGATTTCATACATGTCCTCATATGAGGACACTGGGACTAAAAGCATGTTTATTAGCGTTTTGGGAGACATAACAAATGAATAGTGAAAGAAATTATGTTTCAATATTCTATGAAATATTATATATTATTATGAAAATTTTGTCAAATATTACTCCCATTATTACACTTCTTTTTTTCATTACATGTTGCCCCAAAAACACATTAATATGCAAATTAGATTTAGTTTATAGATACATTGTATATAATGAGAAAACCAGTTTATGGCCATTTTACACACATTTTGCAGAAAGAAAAATGGTATATCAAATCATTCTGTTATAACATAGTTGAGAATCATCTTTATACAAAGTTTGGTAAAAAAAAAAAAATTCTGAAAGCTAAAAATGTATTGGTGATTTAAAAAATCTATTGTTTTGCCTATGCATGTTCATTCATGTCTTTTTTTTTTTTTTTTAATTGATACCCGTTTTC
>NW_015539895.1:1108478-1108688 GCF_001515605.1 Sinocyclocheilus anshuiensis | reverse complement strand
TTTTTTCTTTGTTTTTTTTTTACATTTTTTTTAATGCTCTAAACAATGTAAAGACATGAAAAAAAATATTTTTTTTCCCCTAAAAATCTTTTCTCGGGTCTTAAGAGGTTAATGTTAGTTAATGAGAATAGTTATTCACTGTTAGTTCATGTTAATTCAGAGTGCATTAACTGTTAACAAGCACAACTGTTGATTTTAATAATGCATTAG
>NW_015539895.1:1107850-1108418 GCF_001515605.1 Sinocyclocheilus anshuiensis | reverse complement strand
TATTAATATAAATTCTGTCCAGTTTTATTGTGTTACTTTCAGTAAAAGTGTGGTTATTTTATTGGCTTGTTTTTTTTTATTCAGTATTATTAAAATTGAGATAAATTTAAAAAGTCTTACAAAATTACTTTATATTATTTAATAAAATAATAAATAATCATTATGTATCGCAATATATTTAAAATCGCAATAATATTGTATCGTGACACAAGTATCGTGATAATATCGTATCATGAGGCCTCTGGTGATTCCCACCCCTACTAACAAACCATCCATCAATGGAAAGCTTATTGACATAGTTCAATTTCATGTGAGATGGGTGCCCTTAGTAAAACTACTCAAGTTTGGTTTAGGGATTGTGCCAAAATAGGATAAAGAGTGAAAAAAACTATTTTATTAGTAACAGAATAGCAAAGACAACATAATTTCATAGAAATAACAACTGCAACATACTTTGCATGAATAAAACTTTAATAACACAGATATGACAAAGGAATAACAGTAATAACACAGAAATAGTTCAGTAGCAACAGGAATAACACAGGATTAACTCAGTAATAACAGTAAT
>NW_015539895.1:1101133-1107567 GCF_001515605.1 Sinocyclocheilus anshuiensis | reverse complement strand
TGCACGAATAACACTTTAATAACACAGTAATAACACAGATATAACAAAGGAAGAACAGAAATAGTTCAGTAATAACACAGGAATAACAGTAATAACACAGGAATACACAGGAATAACACCGGATTAACTCAGTAATAACACATTAATAACGCAGTAATAACACAGAAATGACACAGGAATAACAGTGACAACAGAAATAACACAGGAATAACAAAGTAATGACACAGAAATAACACAGTAATAACAGAAATCACACAGGAATAACATGGTGACAACAGGAATATCACAGGATTAACTCAGTAATAACACAGTAATAACGCAGTAATAACACAGGAATAACACATTAATAACACTGTAATAACACAGGAATAACATTAATAACAGTAATAACAGCAATAACACAGTAATAAAGAAATAACACAGGAAATACTCAGGAATAACAAAATAATAACAGGAATAACTCAGTAATAACACAGTTATAACACAGTAATAACACAGGAATAAAACAGAAATAACACAGGAATAATTCAGTAATAATACAGGAATAACACAGTAATAACACAGTAATAACGCAGTAATAACACAGAACTAACACAGTTATAACACAGAAATAACAAAGGAAAAACACAGTAATAACACAGGAATAACACATTAATAACACAGTAATAACAGAAATCACAAAGGAATAACACAGTAATAACACAGGATTAACTCAGCAATAACACAGGAATAACACAGTAATAACAGAAATAACACAGGAATAACAGTAATAACAAAGAAATAGGTATAACTCGGGAATAAAACAGTAACAAGACAGGATTAACACAGTAATAACACAGGAATAACACATTAATAACACTGTAATAACAGGAATAACACATTAATAACAGTAATAACAGCAATAACACAGTAATAACAAAGAAACAACACAGGAAATACTCAGGAATAAAACAGTAATAAGACAGGATTAACACAGTAATAACAGAGAAGTAACAGGAATAACACAGTAATAACAGAACTACACAGGAAATACACAGGAATAATTCAGTAATAACAAATAAATAACAGGAATAACTCAGGAATAAAACAGTAATAAGGCAGGATTAACACAGTAATAACAGAAATAACAGGAATAACAAAGTAATAACAGAAATAACACAGGAAATAAACGGTAATATCACAGGAATAATTCAGTAATAAAACAGGAATAACAGTAATAACGCAGTAATAACACAGGAATAACACAGTAATAACAGTAATAACGAAGTAATAACACAGTAATAACAGTAATAACGCAGTAATAACACAGGAAATACTCAGGAATAACACAGTAATAATCAAGTAATAGCAGCAATAACAGGAAATACACAGTAATAACAGAAATACTTCAGTAATAACACAGGAATAACACAGTAATAACAGTAATAACGCAGTAATAACAGTAATAACAGTAATAGCAGTAATAACAGGAAATACTCAGGAATAACACAGTAATAAGACAGGATTAACACAGTAATAACTCAGTAATACACAGGCATAACACAGGAATAACTCAGTAATACACAGGCATAACACAGGAATAACTCAGTAATACACAGGCATAACACAGGAATAACTCAGTAATACACAGGCATAACACAGGAATAACTCAGTAATACACAGGCATAACACAGGAATAACTCAGTAATACACAGGCATAACACAGGAATAACTCAGTAATACACAGGCATAACACAGGAATAACTCAGTAATACACAGGCATAACACAGGAATAACTCAGTAATACACAGGCATAACACAGGAATAACTCAGTAATACACAGGCATAACACAGGAATAACTCAGTAATACACAGGCATAACACAGGAATAACTCAGTAATACACAGGCATAACACAGGAATAACTCAGTAATACACAGGCATAACACAGGAATAACTCAGTAATACACAGGCATAACACAGGAATAACTCAGTAATACACAGGCATAACACAGGAATAACTCAGTAATACACAGGCATAACACAGGAATAACTCAGTAATACACAGGCATAACACAGGAATAACTCAGTAATACACAGGCATAACACAGGAATAACTCAGTAATACACAGGCATAACACAGGAATAACTCAGTAATACACAGGCATAACACAGGAATAACTCAGTAATACACAGGCATAACACAGGAATAACTCAGTAATACACAGGCATAACACAGGAATAACTCAGTAATACACAGGCATAACACAGGAATAACTCAGTAATACACAGGCATAACACAGGAATAACTCAGTAATACACAGGCATAACACAGGAATAACTCAGTAATACACAGGCATAACACAGGAATAACTCAGTAATACACAGGCATAACACAGGAATAACTCAGTAATACACAGGCATAACACAGGAATAACTCAGTAATACACAGGCATAACACAGGAATAACTCAGTAATACACAGGCATAACACAGGAATAACTCAGTAATACACAGGCATAACACAGGAATAACTCAGTAATACACAGGCATAACACAGGAATAACTCAGTAATACACAGGCATAACACAGGAATAACTCAGTAATACACAGGCATAACACAGGAATAACTCAGTAATACACAGGCATAACACAGGAATAACTCAGTAATACACAGGCATAACACAGGAATAACTCAGTAATACACAGGCATAACACAGGAATAACTCAGTAATACACAGGCATAACACAGGAATAACTCAGTAATACACAGGCATAACACAGGAATAACTCAGTAATACACAGGCATAACACAGGAATAACTCAGTAATACACAGGCATAACACAGGAATAACTCAGTAATACACAGGCATAACACAGGAATAACTCAGTAATACACAGGCATAACACAGGAATAACTCAGTAATACACAGGCATAACACAGGAATAACTCAGTAATACACAGGCATAACACAGGAATAACTCAGTAATACACAGGCATAACACAGGAATAACTCAGTAATACACAGGCATAACACAGGAATAACTCAGTAATACACAGGCATAACACAGGAATAACTCAGTAATACACAGGCATAACACAGGAATAACTCAGTAATACACAGGCATAACACAGGAATAACTCAGTAATACACAGGCATAACACAGGAATAACTCAGTAATACACAGGCATAACACAGGAATAACTCAGTAATACACAGGCATAACACAGGAATAACTCAGTAATACACAGGCATAACACAGGAATAACTCAGTAATACACAGGCATAACACAGGAATAACTCAGTAATACACAGGCATAACACAGGAATAACTCAGTAATACACAGGCATAACACAGGAATAACTCAGTAATACACAGGCATAACACAGGAATAACTCAGTAATACACAGGCATAACACAGGAATAACTCAGTAATACACAGGCATAACACAGGAATAACTCAGTAATACACAGGCATAACACAGGAATAACTCAGTAATACACAGGCATAACACAGGAATAACTCAGTAATACACAGGCATAACACAGGAATAACTCAGTAATACACAGGCATAACACAGGAATAACTCAGTAATACACAGGCATAACACAGGAATAACTCAGTAATACACAGGCATAACACAGGAATAACTCAGTAATACACAGGCATAACACAGGAATAACTCAGTAATACACAGGCATAACACAGGAATAACTCAGTAATACACAGGCATAACACAGGAATAACTCAGTAATACACAGGCATAACACAGGAATAACTCAGTAATACACAGGCATAACACAGGAATAACTCAGTAATACACAGGCATAACACAGGAATAACTCAGTAATACACAGGCATAACACAGGAATAACTCAGTAATACACAGGCATAACACAGGAATAACTCAGTAATACACAGGCATAACACAGGAATAACTCAGTAATACACAGGCATAACACAGGAATAACTCAGTAATACACAGGCATAACACAGGAATAACTCAGTAATACACAGGCATAACACAGGAATAACTCAGTAATACACAGGCATAACACAGGAATAACTCAGTAATACACAGGCATAACACAGGAATAACTCAGTAATACACAGGCATAACACAGGAATAACTCAGTAATACACAGGCATAACACAGGAATAACTCAGTAATACACAGGCATAACACAGGAATAACTCAGTAATACACAGGCATAACACAGGAATAACTCAGTAATACACAGGCATAACACAGGAATAACTCAGTAATACACAGGCATAACACAGGAATAACTCAGTAATACACAGGCATAACACAGGAATAACTCAGTAATACACAGGCATAACACAGGAATAACTCAGTAATACACAGGCATAACACAGGAATAACTCAGTAATACACAGGCATAACACAGGAATAACTCAGTAATACACAGGCATAACACAGGAATAACTCAGTAATACACAGGCATAACACAGGAATAACTCAGTAATACACAGGCATAACACAGGAATAACTCAGTAATACACAGGCATAACACAGGAATAACTCAGTAATACACAGGCATAACACAGGAATAACTCAGTAATACACAGGCATAACACAGGAATAACTCAGTAATACACAGGCATAACACAGGAATAACTCAGTAATACACAGGCATAACACAGGAATAACTCAGTAATACACAGGCATAACACAGGAATAACTCAGTAATACACAGGCATAACACAGGAATAACTCAGTAATACACAGGCATAACACAGGAATAACTCAGTAATACACAGGCATAACACAGGAATAACTCAGTAATACACAGGCATAACACAGGAATAACTCAGTAATACACAGGCATAACACAGGAATAACTCAGTAATACACAGGCATAACACAGGAATAACTCAGTAATACACAGGCATAACACAGGAATAACTCAGTAATACACAGGCATAACACAGGAATAACTCAGTAATACACAGGCATAACACAGGAATAACTCAGTAATACACAGGCATAACACAGGAATAACTCAGTAATACACAGGCATAACACAGGAATAACTCAGTAATACACAGGCATAACACAGGAATAACTCAGTAATACACAGGCATAACACAGGAATAACTCAGTAATACACAGGCATAACACAGGAATAACTCAGTAATACACAGGCATAACACAGGAATAACTCAGTAATACACAGGCATAACACAGGAATAACTCAGTAATACACAGGCATAACACAGGAATAACTCAGTAATACACAGGCATAACACAGGAATAACTCAGTAATACACAGGCATAACACAGGAATAACTCAGTAATACACAGGCATAACACAGGAATAACTCAGTAATACACAGGCATAACACAGGAATAACTCAGTAATACACAGGCATAACACAGGAATAACTCAGTAATACACAGGCATAACACAGGAATAACTCAGTAATAGCAGAAATAACAGGAATAACACGTAATGACACAGAAATAACACAGCAATTACACAGGATTAACTCAGTAATAACACAGAAATAACACAGCAATAACACAGGAATAACTCAGTAATAACACATTAATAACACAGGAATAACAGTAATAACAGAAATAACACAGGAAAAACATAGTAATAACGCAGGAATAACTCAGTAATAACGCAGTAATAACACAGAAATAACACAGTAATAACACAGGAATAACTCAGTAATAATACAGGAATAACACAGGCATAACATTAATAACACAGTAATAATTCAGTAATAACACAGGAATAACACAGTAATAACAGAAATAACACAGGAAAAACATAGTAATAACGCAGAAATAACAGGAATAACACAGTAATTACAGATATTACTCAGGAATAACAAAGTAATAACACAGTAATAATGCAGGAATAACAAAGTAATAACAGGTATAACACAATAATAACTAACACAGGATTAACACAGTAATAATACAGGAATAACACAGGATTAACTCAGTAATAACACAGTAATAACACAGGAATAACACAGGAATAACACAAAATTAACATTAATAACACAGAAATAACAGGAATAACTCAGTGACAACAGAAATAACACAATACATAACACGGTAATAATATGGTAATAACAGAAATTACTCAGGAATAACACAGTAATAACGAAGTAATAACACATGAATAACTCAGTAAAGTCGTTACTATGTAGCAGCTTTGAAAGTCAGTGGGTGATTTTTTTCTTCTCTAAAATGTGACTCTCTTTTTTTTTTCGGACAGTTTATCAGTAATCACTCTTGTAGAGCTACATGAAGTGACTTCCCAGCATTTTTTGAACACTGCCCAGTTGCAAACGTGATATTTATTTACAACAATTCAATAATAAGAAGTTAATATTGTGGTATATATTAGACACAATATTGTCTGATTTTGCTAAATTGTGTAAGTGAAAATATTACCTATAAAGCCACAG
>NW_015539895.1:1093904-1100863 GCF_001515605.1 Sinocyclocheilus anshuiensis | reverse complement strand
TAACCCTTTTGACCCGAATATAATGATTGGCGAAACATTCATGCATTTAAGGGTTAATGGAGGTTTAAATAAATAAAAAAATGCACATGCAATTAAAATATAACTGATCGAACAAAAACAGTGGAGATCTGACAAAAACAGGTCTCAGAGAGGTGTTTATTACAAATAAAAATGAAAACGAAAGCACATTGAGTTGGCAGAGTGCGAGGGTCGTGGCTCTGTTCTCTTTTGTCGTAAGTTATGCTATTACTAGCCTATCCAGCGCTCCCTGAACGTAGTCTCTGGCTTATTGCCAGTCAAGCGCAACGCTTCAGGGACGCGCCTAACGACTTTGAACTGATCATAAAGTCTTTCCGAGTCACAGGGCTCAAGTCCAAGTCAAGTCTCGAGTCATTGCTGTCAAAGTCTAAGTCGAGTCTCAAGTCTTCTTTAATTATTTTGAGTCGAGTCGCAAGTCATCAAATTTGGGACTCAAGTCCGAGTCAAGTCTCGAGTCAAGTGACTCGAGTCCACACCCCTGCTTATTTATTATGTATAAATCTCAATTTCAAAAATGTGACCCTTATGTCTGGTTTTGTGGTCCATGGTCACATATATAATACCAAATACCAAACATTATATATATATATATATATATACACCAAATATATAGTTAATCAAATAAAACAAGCACACCAAGCAAGGTGTTGACATTTGGATGCAAGTGCTTTTAATGTCCTCTCATAAATATATATTTTCAAAACTATATCACATTTGCATATACATTATTTGGTACATTTCACTGAAAGATATATTTATGTGGCAGTTTAATTAGGCAGACCTACAGAGATATTGATTATTCACTAGCCCGAGGTAAAGTTTTCCTTCTCTTCGTTGTCATTCATCGATCTCTCTGTGGGGAAGATTGACAGTCACTGTGCCTGAATATCAAGTGCTCCACCATACTGAAGGCTGACAGTTTTAGATTATCCACAGGCTTACATGCACTCCCTCCATCACCAGCCCAAAATATCTCTGTATATCTTACTTCCCCTGTGTGTTGGTGAAAAACATGGCAGTCTTCATCAAAATTATGCATTACATATAGTGAAATGTATTCATGGACATTATTTTTTTTTTTTTAAGTGATGTGACATGTGGCCAAGTATGGTTACCCATACTAGGAATTAGTGCTCTGCATTTAACCCATCCTTAGTGCACACACACAGCAGTGAAAACACACACACCGTGAACACACACCCGGAGCAGTGGGCAGCCATTTATGCTGCGGCGCCCGGGGAGCAGTTGGGGGTTCGGTGCCTTGCTCAAGGGCACCTCAGTCGTGGTATTGAAGGTGGGAGAGAGCGCTGTACATTCACTCCCCCCACCTACAATCCCTGCCGGACCTGAGACTCGAACTCGCAACCTTTGTGTTACGAGTCCGACTCTCTAACATTTAGGCCACGCCTTCCCCCTTATACTTAAGAGTCACCGTTTTTTATAATTTCAAAAGGGACCAGAAATTCTATTTTATTTTATTTTATTTTATTTTATTTTTGTACATGTGTGTAAAATTGGGAAGACATATTCAAAATAAATTATTCTTTTTTGTGTTCAAAGAAATTAATGATGAAATTCATAGGCATAAGTTCAAAATCTGTGTTCAGTGGATAAGAAAAAATATATCTGTGATAAGGATTATAGATTCTGACATGCAAACAAACTGTTCTCATGAATATGGAGTATTTAAGACACGCAACCTCCCTTCAGGCAAACACATTGATGCAAAGCTTAAATATCAGTGCTTTGTGTTTTGCTCTTTAAGTTGTTACAGCAGAAAAAAAAAGGAAGGAAAAAAATAAAAAGTTGATGAATGATTTTAATGCTACTGCATGAGGTGCAAATTATAGAGAAGCTATGCCTCAAAAAGCATATCAGAGACTCATTACGTTTCCGCAATTCTGTATATGCAGAGCTTCTCATTTATTTTTCATTTTAAAACAACCACACAGCCTCAGCGGTTGCCATTAGGCCATTAGCTTCATCTCATTAGTTGTGTAAAAGTTGGGCATTTTCTTTAATTTCTGCTCCTCCTCAACAGCCTTTAAAATGCATTGGTTTCAGTGTTTGGATCGCAGTTCATGCTAAGCCTGTCACTACGAAACCCAACACCACTTGAAATATATTGATTCTGTTTTTGTTTTCCGAACATGTCCAGCCTATGCAGAAGAACCTAGAATTTAAACCACGAACTGCTGCAATGTAATGTTTTTAGTTTTTGTATAAATATTTTTAATTTCATCCAGACATTAGATAAAGATTGAATAGATTGTAAAGGCTGTGAGTCAGAGAATAGCTCCTTTGCAGTACAGTAGACATCTGTTTTACTGTTTATCAGTTATTTATCATTTTTATTTTTTTTAAATGCTACAGTTTCTTACTAATAATACAAGTATTTCAAGTATTTTGTAGAATTGGAAGTTCTGTATTATTTTCCTTTTTCCTTTAAACACAAAAGGAGATTTTAAGCAAAATGTCTGAGCTGCGTTTTCCCCCCATAGAATTAAAAGTTGATGGTGATTTACACTAACTTATAATAAAGTATTGTGAAAAATGAAAAAAATGAATGTACTGTATTCAGACTTAAAGAGCAGGTCATATGGGTTTTTGAAAAAATATCTATTTTGCAGTTTATAACGTAGCTATCCTTAAGTGAAAACAATCTGCAAAATTCTGAATTCTGAATCGCCTTAACGAGTCGTCATATTTTCGTTAATTACTGTAACGTGAGTATTTGTAATTCGTTACTTCACACCCCTGATGTTGAGAAGACGCTGTGTTCAAGGATACCACAGAAATACAATTTGAACCTTTTGTTGTGTGCATGTCATTTTACCCAGGACTGCTTCTCTAATCTTGGCTTTTATTTTGGTTGGCTTCTAATCTTCTTAATTTGGACTAACAAACTCTCCGAAGCACAACCTGTAAGTACGATTGATACGTTATGTGTACATTTTCAATCGAGTGCTCACAATATAAAGTTTTTGTGCTAATATGTGATGTACACCTAGTGCAGCTTTAGGTTTCCAGGTAAAGCACGATATTACTGTCTTACTGAAGTAGTTCTGATAATTCGCTGTGAACCCACTATTTCCTAAGAATGTGTCGATTAATGTAGACGGACGTTGTTCTAATTACTTCGTTTAATAATAAAGAATGTAGTGTAGTGCACTATGGGATGAACATTTCTTGGTCCTACGCCTTCCACAGAATATATAAATACAGATAAAAACATTTAGACCCCTTAACTTAATGCTTGCTATCGGGATGTGAAGAGAATTTCAACCAGCATAACAAAAAATGTTTCTGAAGACAATCACCTATTGCACCTTTAAGTGTTCACAGTTTAGCAGCTAAACTTTAGCTGTGGGCATTCGCTTGCATAAGTGTTTTGTATTTTATGTCATTATTATAAGAACGGATTGGAGCACTATATTATTGTTTTATGCAAAGGTGCTTTGTCAATGGTAGCACTCGCTAACTTGCTCAAGGACTCCTCTCTGTGCCAATCACAGCAGGCTTGGCCAGCTGACCAATCAGAGCAGAGTAGGCTTATGGAAAGGAGGGGTTTGCTCTGAACTTGCTTGGAACGAACCGTTTAGAAATCATTGGCAAATGACTCATATTAAATGACAAATATTAAATGTATATTCTGAGAAAATTACAATGTTCCCTTTCAATACTACACTCGTACTGCGTCTTGCTAGACGCATATGGGGAAAAAAGCCTTTTTTCTCCTGAACTGAAGCCTTTTTTCATTCACGCAGTGAAACTGCACGGCCATTGGTTTGTGCAGTGTATTAAAAAACGAACCAATGGCTAGGCAGCGGAGCTGCACGAGCCTATGGTGACGAAGCCCGCCAAGCCTGCCAAAGCCCGCCAGAATGGGCGGGCCATCTGGCTATATAAGCGGGCGTTCGCCACAGGATTCTCAGATTTCTTCTCATTCAGCGACAACTTTACACTCATCGCTGATCCTGAAAGCCTGCTCGCCATTGACACACCTCGCAGCTGGATTGAGACCTCCCTGCTCGGCTGACCGGCTCTCTTTGCGCCTCAGCATCGCAGCAGTTCCGGTCCTGTTCCCCTGCCGCCATCCAGCGATACTGAAAGAGCTTATTTCTAGCAGGTAAGCCCTAAAAGAGCAAATTCTAGAGTGTGGCTCGTGCAGGGAATCTTGCACGATGCAGAAGGGCAATAAGTGCCGTCACCTGTCTGGGCAGCCCCCACACAGAGACTGTTCGCTCACTGAGACGGAATGCTCTTGTTGAAAGCATGAGTCTCGCCCTTCTCCACTCGCGGACCCCCTTCACTGAAGGCAGCCCCGCTCTCCCGTTTCTCCTCTCTCAGCAAGCCTCGGAGAGAGAAACGGTGAAGCCTAGGAACTAAGCAACCGGGTCTGAGCGATCTCATGCCAACACAGAGCCTGTGTACTTGCTCTCCCCGCTGCGCTCCGATCCGTGTCTTGCACGTAAGGATCAGTGTCCCTCTTTACATTGAGCGACTCTAGATCGTAAGTAGATCGGTGCAGATGCTGCCACTGGCAGCTTTGAATTGTGTGTGTCACTATGACTGCGCTCACAGACACGGGCTGCTGTTACCACGAAAGCAGTCTGCCCCTGTTCGTTTGCGGAAGGCGGCCCCGCCTCCCCGGTCTCATGTTTCTCTCCTCCCAGTTACCTCGGAGGAAGCAACGGCGATCTCGCGGGCTGAGCGATCAGGCAGAGCGATTTCATGCTGACACATCAGGCGTGCTTAATCTACCAGTGTGTGTTACATTCGTTATGTGTTACATCGTTCACTAGCAGCTTAATCCTCCTGGGCAGATCAAAGCAAAACGCTGTCAGCTTCACATTTGTGTGTGCGTCGCCTCCCCCCGCCTCCCCCGTGCTTGTGTTTCTCTCCTCCCAGTTACTCGGAGGTAGAAATGACGAACACGTGGGTATGAATGATCAGGTTTGAGTGATTTAATGCCGGCAAAGCCCCCCCATGCATCACTCTCCACGCAGCTCTTTGATCTGCCAGTGTGTTTACACGAGGGGATCGGCGCCCCTCATTGTCGAGCGGCTTAATCGCCCCCGCATGCATCACTCTCCACGCAGCTCTTTGATCTGCCAGTGTGTTTACACGAGGGGATCGGCGCCCCTCATTGTCGAGCGGCTTAATCCTCCTGGGCGGTTTGGAGCAGAACGCTGTAACCAATGATTCAATATCGCTGACAGCTTTGTATTTGAACGCGCCTCTCGCCTGGGCCATGCCCACGCTGAGGCTGCACTGCTGAGACAGACCGCTCTTACAACGAGAGCTCATGTTTCACTCTGCTTTGCTCACAGCTTGATTTCTTCAATGAAGACGGCCCCGCCCCTCCCCTCATCCGCTACGAGCGGATTTGAAAGAATGCGCGCAGCATTTTTGATCTGCCAGAGTGTTTACACATAAAGATCATCAAAACTCCTCTGCTAACGAGTGGTTTGATCTTTTTAGGTGGATTAAAAGAGAATGCTGTCACTAATGATTATTATCACTGACAGCTTCAAATTGAATGCGTCTGGGCCACGCCCACGCTGAGGCTGCGTGCACGGGGGCTGACTGCTCTGCTATGAGAGCATTAAGTCTAGCAAAGCAGTTTTTGAAAGCATTTTCAGGGAAAGCAAATTTTGGCGAACAGCCTCTCAATTTAATCCAACCCCTTGTCACACGGGCTGAGGCCTGGCAGGCCATCCCTGTAAGTGCCAAACTGGGTGTTGGAGAGAATAAAATGAGGTTATTCACTGCAATTCACTCGGAATACCCCGCGATTCAGCTGCGTGGTCAGCTTAGAGCAAAGACGCACACGTCCTGCGCTCAGAGGTGATGAATTTGCTGGCGATAGGAGCCGTAGAAACTGTTGTCCCAGCTCAGAGTGAGTCAAGCTTCCACAGCCGCTACTTCCTCGTCCCCAAAAAGGATGGTGGCCTCCAGTCCATCCTCGATCTCAGACACCTGAATCACGCCCTCATGAAAAGGTTGTTCAGGATGACTATGCTGAAACAGATCCTTGTGCGAATTCGCTCAGGAGACTGGTTCTTTTCGCTGGACGCATACTGGCCCCCCCGCCTTTTTACGAAGTGCATGGACGCGGCTCTTTCCCCTCTGAGACAGGTGGGAATCCACATTCTCAATTATCTCGACGACTGGCTCGTTCTGGCCCAGTCAGAGGCAGAATTAATATCACACAGGACCCTCCTCCTCAGCCACCTGGAGTGCCTGGGACTCAGGGTCAATTTTGCCAAGAGCCCGTTGTTCCCCAGCCAGCGAATATTGTTCCTGGGAACAATTTTCGACTCAGCCCAAATGAGAGCTGTAGTCACGCCGGAACGGGCTCTGGCCATGCGGAGGCTGGCGACCTTCTTCGAGATTGGTAGCACTCACCCTCTCAAAGCGTTTCAAAGGATGCTGGGCCTCATGGCGGCAGCATCGCCAGCGCTACAGTTGGGTCTGCTTCGTATGCGCCCCCTTCAGCGCTGGTTAAAACCATGGGTTCCATCCCATGCGTGGCGTCACGGACGCCTGCAGATCAGGGTGAGTCAGGCCTGTGTAACAGCCCTGGCCCCCTGGAAGAACTCCCGCTGGATGGAACAGGGCATGGCCATGGGGATGGTTTGCAGAAGGACAGTTGTCACAACAGATGCCTCCAACTCAGGTTGTGGGGCGCTGTGCGAGGGCATATCGACTTTCGGCCACTGGTCGAAGGCGGAAAAAGGCTTCCACATCAACTGCCTGGAAATGCTAGCAGTATGTCGAGCCTGTCAGTTCGTCCTGCCAGTCCTAAAGGGGCACCATGTGCTACTCCGATCGAACAACATGTCTGTGGTGTCCTACATAAATCGCCAGGGAGGCCTCTCCTCGAAGCGTCTCTTCACTCTGGTAGAGCGCTTCCT
>NW_015539895.1:1085234-1093894 GCF_001515605.1 Sinocyclocheilus anshuiensis | reverse complement strand
CCCTTTGGATGAACCAGCTGTGGCTATCAGAGCTAACTCAGCTACTGATAGCGGCCCCTTGGCCTGTTCCGCTGAGACAGGATCTCCTCTCTCAAGCGAACGGGACAATAAGGCATCCTCGGCCTGACCTATGGGCCCTGCATCTCTGTCCGCTCGACGGGAGCCTTCGAGCCTCCCAGAGCGAGTCTTAAACACAATTTCGGAGGCTAGAGCCCCGTCTACGAGACGCCTCTACGCCTTAAAGTGATCTTTTTACACCGCTTGGTGTCTAAACTGCGGCAAAGACCCTCATACTTCCGATTTGACAGAGGTGTTGTCATTTCTGCAAGAGCTGCTGGATAAGGGGCATTCCCCACCCACTCTCAAAGTCTATGTGGTGGCTATAGCGATCTCTCATGCCCCTATTGAGGGCCAATCGGTGGGCAGAAACAGTGCGGTCATCCGCTTCCTAAGGGGTGCCAGGAGGCTGAATCCGCCTCGTCCCCCTACTGTCCCTTCATGGGATCTGCAGACCGCTTTTGAGCCGCTACAGTCTGCCAACATTCGGTTGCTATCGCTGAAGACTGCTCTGCTTCTAGCACTGGCATCAGTAAGCGAATAGGGGACCTGCAGGCGCTCTCTATTAGCCCTGCCTGCCTGGAATTCCGGCCTAACGACACTAAAGTCGTCCTGAAACCAAGGCACGGTTATGTATCTAAGATGCTCTCCACTCTGTTCAGAGCACAGGTCATTACGCTCTCCGTGCTTCCGCCAACTGAAGAGAACGGAGAGCTATCTCTGCTCTGCCCCATCAGAGCTCTGAGAATCTATATTGAGCGTTCCGCCCCCTATAGGCATTTGGAACAACTCTTTGTCAGCTTCGGTAACCGCAGCAAAGGGCTTCCAGTTACGAAGCAAAGACTCTCTAAATGGATAGTAGTCTCCATCTCGCTAGCGTACTCTTCTAAATGCTCATGAGCTCTGCTCACCCGCCCCTTTCTTCCATGGAAGAGCAAAGGCAATTTACAAATAATCATAAAAAATGTAAAGTTTCAGACTTACTTCTGGAGGTGCAGCTGGATCACGAACAATGGGTACTGACCTATCCTCGAGTTTTAACTTTTTAACAAAACCTGCCTTGGCTTCCGCCAACTGAAGAGAACGGAGAGCTATCTCTGCTCTGCCCCATCAGAGCTCTGAGAATCTATATTGAGCGTTCCGCCCCCTATAGGCATTTGGAACAACTCTTTGTCAGCTTCGGTAACCGCAGCAAAGGGCTTCCAGTTACGAAGCAAAGACTCTCTAAATGGATAGTAGTCTCCATCTCGCTAGCGTACTCTTCTTGGGCCTTCAATGCCCCATTGGAGTATGGGCCCACTCGACTAGAGGCATCGCCTCGTCTTAGGCATGGTCCAGTGGTGTGTCCATTGCGGATATTTGTGAGGCGGCCTGCTGGGACTTGCCGTCCACATTCGCAAGGTTTTATAACCTGTAAGTCCCGGCCTTGCAGGCCAGGGTCCTTTCCGCTTGAAGTGACATGCCCTGTGTAAACAGATCTGGCAGAAAGCCCTTGGCCGTATCACGTTCAAGCTCTCTGGCATTAGTTTACCTGTTAGCTCTCGACCCCTGGGTGTCGAAATTACAGGAGTACTCTGTAAGGATTAACCAGGCCGGGTGTGACCTCAGGAAGCTCAGCCCGTCTTAGCGTGTCAGACTTACTTCTTCTGGAAGTGCAGCTGGATCACGAACTGATCTATCCTTGAGTTTTAACTTTTTAACAAAACTTGCCTTGAATTGTCCCTCGTTCAGAAAACAATCTGGAGTAAAAATATTTGCGCAGACATAAATAATTTAGGTGTATTCAGTGGCGCATTACCATTAAAAACAAAACTAATGCACTGCGTCCTCAGTGGCTCTGATGTCGGCATAAAATTAAGTTCTTCTTTGACAATTAAGTTGTTCTTCTACATCACAAAACTACAAAACACCTGCATTGAAGACATTGTCGCTACAGCTGCTGGAGCTTGGAGAAAATTATGGGCTTTGTACAACTGACAGAGGGCGAAAATATGCTAATATTTGTTAGTACATCAGCGGTTGTGGGCAGGGCCTGAACAATGTGTTCCCATATGCGTCTAGCAAGATGCAGTACGAGTGTAGTATTGAAAAGGGAACGTACTCTGTTACTAACGTAACCTCAGTTCCCTGAGATATGGGAACGAGTACTGCGTTGTCAGGGTTGCCAGTAACTAGTTACATGCAACGGAATTACGTAATTGAATTACAAAATAAAAGTAATTGTAATCAGTTACAGTTACTAAGAAAAAATGTGTAATTAAAAATACTAGACAGTACTTCAGCGGTTGTGGGTGGGGCCTGAACAATATGACATCATACTGCTCAGAAAATCTAAACGGCTTGATAATTGAGACTGTTTAGGATTTTGGGGGATTAAAAAAAGGAGTGAATGGATTTTTATCATTGTAGGGTGGTTGTGTCCACACACTGCTAAGATACATTTATATGCTCATTTATATTAATGTTTCTGTGGCTCAGTGGTAGAGCATTGCGTTAGCAGTGCAAAAGGTAATGGGTTTGATTCCCAGGGAACACACATACTGGTAAAAAATGCATAGCCTGAATGCACTGTAAGTTGCTTAGGATAAAAGTGTTTGCTAAATGCATAAATTATTATATGCAAACACCATGTAAAAGTGAATTTTGCATCCTATGTCTACTTTAAAACTGAAATATAATCTTAATTCAAGTGATGAAGGATTTCGTAAGTGTGACAGTAATCAGTGTTGAGTACTACTGTAAGGTTTACCCTGCCTGGTTTACATGTTTGAAAATGATAAATGTTGAATACTACTGTAAGGTTAACCCTGCCTGGTTTACATGTTTGAAAATGATTAACAGTTTAAAACATTAAAAATGTTGAAAAGTAATAAAAAAGTAATCAAATGTAATCAGTTACATTACTTTAATAAAGTAATTGAAAAGTTACACTACTTATTACATTTTAAGTAGGGTAACTTGTAATTTGTAACCTATTACATTTCCAAAGTAAGCTTCCCAACACTGTGCGTTGCTAGCCGTGCTATGTAGCACGACTCAGTCATCGCTTCAGTCGAAGTAACCTGAGAATCCTGTGGCGAACGCTCGCTTATATGGCCAGATGCCCTGCCCATTCTGGGGGGATTTGGAAGGCATGGCGGGCTTTGTCGCCATGAGTCGTGCAGCTCCGCTGCCTAGCCATTGGTTCGTTTTTTAATACACTGCACGAACCATGCCATACAACGATCGATCTGCACAGCGCAAACAGCCAAAACCTGGATATTTTAGGCAATATAGAAATCCCGGCAAGGGTGCGTCCCGTAAAAATGGCCCGTATGGTCACCCTAGCCCTATTGCCTCCTGCGGGGTTTTCCTGCAAAATACATGGTCCCTTTGGGCCCCTTTCTGGTGCTTAAGGCAAGTTCAAGTATTGTCGTTCATCTAGCATAGCACGGCGGGATTGTACTGGTTCCCCATAGTGTCTTAAGCAAGACGCCGTACGAGTGAAGTATCGATAGGGAACGTACTCGGTTACTAACGTAACCTCGGTTCCCTGAGATACGGAACGAGTACTGTGTACTTTGCCGTGCTATGTAGCTGCACGACTCAGTCATCGCTTCAGTCGAAGTAACCTGAGAATCCTGTGGCGAACGCTCGCTTATATGGCCAGATGCCCTGCCCATTCTGGGGGGATTTGGAAGGCATGGCGGGCTTTGTCGCCATGAGTCGTGCAGCTCCGCTGCCTAGCCATTGGTTCGTTTTTTAATACACTGCACGAACCAATGGCCGTGCAGTTTCACTGTGTGAATGAAAAAAGGCTTCAGTTGAGAAGAAAAAAGGCTTTTTTCCCATATGCGTCTTGCAAGACGCAGTACTCGTTCCCGTATCTCAGGGAACCGAGGTTACGTTAGTAACCGAGTACGTTTTCTGACCTTAGATGCATTTAAACCTGTTGTAGGGGACTCCAACACAATATTAGGACACTTTAAAATACCATATGACCTGCTCTTTAAAGAAAGAAGTGTTTGGTTTTGGATCAAGAGTTTAACTCCAGCTGTTCTTCAAGAAATCCAGAGCACACCTTACTGTCTGAGAAGATTTAATTGTACATGTCTAACAAATACCGGCTTCATAAAGTCAGCCTTGAACTTTCTTTGAATCACTGTTTTCCAGACCTTTGAGCTCACCTTGAGCATTGTTTTCTGTACAAAGCACCAAAGCACCATTGTCACTGTTTTCACATATTACTGTCTTTTGTGAACTTGCCCTTAAAGGCTATGATGTTTAGTGAATTCAGAGGAGAAAAAAAATATCTATATTTTGCTGTATTGAAAGTTTGGGGTCAGTATTAATTGGTTAAAAAGTGACAAAAAATACAAAAGATTTCTGTTTCAAATAAATGCTTATCTTTTGAATTTTTATTCATCAAAGAATCTTGAAAAATATGACCTTTCTTGAACACCAAATCAGCATATTAGAATGATTTCTGGAGGATCATGTGACACTTAAGACTGAAGTAATGGATGCTGAAAAATCAGCTTTGCATCACAGGAATAAATTACATTTGAAAATATATTAAAATAGAAAACAGGTTTGTAAATTGTAATAATAATTCACAACATAACTGTTTTACTGTGTTGTTGATCAAATAAATGCAGCATGGTGAGCATTAGAGACTTCTTTTGAAAAAACTAAAAAACTGTTTATTTGACTGTTATTCATGGAAACACTATCACTTCACAATCTTTCTCATGTAATACCAATGCAAGTTAGTTTAGCTCATGTTGCTAGGCCAATTTTTTTTTATTAGTTATTTTATTTGTATTTTATTTATTTAATTATTTATTTATTTGCTGTTGTTGTAAAACACATGCCAGTGGCCTCAATGCTTTTTATCTTGGTACCATAATCTTGGTGTTAGTGTTCTTTCCTGTGGGACCAACAACACCTCCAGTGTTACTGCTCCACCTCCATTCACATACGGTATGCATTTAGTACTATGACCTCTTGCAAATTTCTCGTTTTCCGTTTTATTCTCTGTAAAAATCCATAATATAGTTGGTGTCAACGAGGTTAACACCCTGAGATTGCTCCCATTAAAATGTCTGCTGATAGCTCAACACTTTATGTTCACATTTTACCTCTGTGACATTGATGCTAAGGGATTCATCAACATTATGTGAATCAGTCAAATGTTATTGGTGTCTTGTGTGCATATTTTCAATGTGAAACTGTTGTTTTGAACCTACTTTTATAGCGTTTACCCAGAGGTATCTTGATATTGTACAGTCGCTGCACAAACCTGTCTGTGTACAGCAAAGGGTTAGCTCCACTGAAACAGCCTTTCGTCTTTTGTACAGTAAAACACTGACACCGTTTTTATACAGTAACAACTAATATATATAGTTTTTTTATATGTATACATAGACATGGATGCCGATTTTTATGCCTTTGAGCAACATACATCTGGGACGTGGAAGGTCAGAGAAACATAACTTCAATCTTTGACAGAAGTATTAAAGGCTTTATGGTATTTCTCTTGATGGCTTGCTCGATTTCCATGACTGCTAGCTCTTTAGCCGTAAGCGGATCCGAAAGGTCAAGCTAACAAGCGTGAAATGCAATGTTCGATTCTGAGGGAAGAGAAGCACCTCTGAACCCGAGCCCAGTGGAGGACAAATGGCGATGGCTGATGGTTAAAATCAGATGTGATGTTTCTGTACCAGCCCTGTTTCTGCACACTCCAAACATGCCTCAGCCCAGTTAGCCAGCCAAGCCTCAGCAGCGTCCCGTGCAGTTCTGATCCTGTAGAGTCCGTGCCACATGGTTAGTGGCCTGCACTCTTAGCCTCAGGCTGTGCTGTAATTGGCAGCTGTCTGCCGTATCACTGTGTCCAGTGGATAGTAATGGAGCTACTGATGGACAGTGTGGCATTTGAGTAAAGATCAAAGGTGAATCACGCTGTCACTGGCCAGCCATCTCGTTTGCTGGGGTTCTGGTGCCCTGCCAGTGCTGCGGCTTTGTATTAAGCTTGATTAGACTAACCCAGAATTCTCAGTCTCAGCTTGATCATTTTTCATGAGGTCTACATCAGTGGTTCTTCACTGGTATGTTGCAACCCAAAAATGGGTTGCAGGTCAGGTATGGCAGGGTCATGGACAGCAGAGAAAACAAATATGGCTAAACATATTAATGGAAGCCTCAAATTTCCGCCTCAAAGTCAAAAGTTGTGACGTTATATTCTATAGTGTGACCTTATGTTTCGTAATTGTGATATTACGAGATACAGTTTCAATTACGTCATTTTGTAACTAACAAATGTACCTTTTGTTGTTACAAAGGCAGTTAATTATTATATTGTTTTTTTGTTTGTTTTTTACTCTGAGCTTGAAACAGGGATTATTGTTCATGTATTATATATTATATTTATTATTACTTTATTTATGGATATATATGGTTGCATCAGCAAAAAAATATGGCTAAACGTTAGGATATAGTTGGGACAGTAAAAAGAAAAGTCAATTTTTTTTTTTGTTATTGAATTCAACGGATGTGTGTACAATCACACACTATGGTATTCTGGAGTAAATATGTCTGTCAAATTTTAATTTTGTTAATACTAATTCAATATTTAGCCCGATGGTCAATAAAAAAAAAAACTTCTGCTTTTATTCATGGATGACATGAAGTTGTCAATTAAAAAAAAAAAAGAAATGAAAATTGTCATCATTCATTCACCCTCGTGTTGTTATGCAGGTTTGGAATGAATAAATGATAGAATTTTCATTTTGGGGTGAACTATCTCTTTAATACTTTTATGTATTGCTGGGCCTTTACTGTTCATAGTAATATTAATGCATTTCATATATGACTTTAATGTCATTTTAATGTTCTAAACAGTTGTGCTACTCTTTTAGGTAGCCATACCTAATTTATTTTTTTAATTAGTATTTTTTCACAGATCCGTTTAACCGGTTTGCCTTGTAATGGCATCCTGCCTCGGACTGTCAAAACCAGCTGCTTTTGATGTATTCTGCTAGCAGAAGCGTGACAAACACTCAACGTGAGCTTGAGGACAGCCCGGTGACCTTTGCAAAGCTGGCCCGTGTCTCTACCATTGTAATTACGCTAGAAAAAGTGAATATTTTCATATCAGTTCTGCCCGTCTTGGTACATATGTTTCTTTTTTTTTCCCCTGCAGCATGCCTGGATTATCCAGCATCATGTTATTATAATGTCTATTATCTATCCCATATAACCATCATCACTGCCATTATGGAAAAAAGAACAAGGGATGGGGAAAAACACGCACACGCTGCACGCACATTAAGCTTCCTTCAATTCCACACACTCAGCTGCAGTTATTTAGTCATTTCCTTGGCAGAATTTACATTACGTTAGAGTGCACAGCAGTCAGCTGAACTGTCAAGCCTGCCATGGAATCTCATGTTGTCACTCTGTCATTGTCAGAGCAGGCAGGATTTTCTCCCAGTGGATAGACAAGTCTCTGTCTAAACCCCTACAATGCACTCTCTCAGGCAGCTCACCATCTCCATCTGCATCTCTCTACATAATAGATGTTGGCCACCTGTACTGCTAGTTTCAATTTCTTCAGTCTGAGGAGCCGGAGATATTCCAAAATGAGCCAAGCCAAAGTCTAACCCGGTGGCCATTATTGTATATACAGCATTGCCACATGTATTGCCTGAGAGCTGTTTTTGACAGACTGTCAGTCTGTGTGCCTTAAAATTCCTCAAAAAGTTTTGTGTTTGTTGGCTGTGGTTATTTCCTGAGGTGAACTCAGAAGTGTCTCTCAGTAGGAGATGTGGCTGGGCGGATAGTGCATGTGCTCCTTTATTTGTTACACTAACGCTTTTCTGTAGGCGACCCGAGTTTGAATACAGCTCAAGTCATTTTCAGATCATATCCCTCCTTCTGTCTATCGTTTCCTGTTTCATCTTTGACTGTTGTAGGGTATCAGACTGAATCAGACAATTTAAGATTTGATAAAGAACAGTTGAAACACGAGGAGCCGAATTCCACAGAGACCCAAGACACAGGATGTTCGTAAATCAGATCCTGGCACCACAAGCCTGAACCAACTAGCAGCTTTGAGTAGCTCACAGCATTTAAACATTTTAACAATTCCAAGGAGATTGTCAATTTTGGGGGCAAGTAATCAAGATTAATGGTCAAAAGAGATGCACAGCGTGACCATCACATGGAAACCAGTGATAGCAATCACAAGCTCTTTGGATTGACTTCCCCCACCTCGACGACAGAGAACAGACTGAAATTCCTTATGAGAGACCTCTTAACCTCTGGTCTTCACAGAACATGTCCTTATGTTCAGAGAATGGCACAGAAACTGCATTTCCATGTAAATATGCATCTAAATGACACTAAAAGGACTTGTGAGCAACTAATAATTTCTATTATATTATATTCTATTATAATTTCTAATAAACTCCATATCATGTATGTAACCCACACATCAGACTATCAGGTCTTAATCATTTATTGTGTATGTATTTTGAATAACTATTGAATAGTTTATAGGATCATATTCATGTTTAGTATGTGTGTGTTTGAATCTTCTTGCTTGAAACGTTTCTTCCAATCAA
>NW_015539895.1:1071921-1085082 GCF_001515605.1 Sinocyclocheilus anshuiensis | reverse complement strand
AGTGATTCTGTCCAAATTCCCTTTAAAATCTTAAATGATTCCCTTTGAGCTAAATTGACCTGTTTCCCTTACACGGTCCTTTCCATTAAAGGGACTTAAAAATTGTGTCTGATGATATTATATATGGAAGCCCATTTCAAAGTGCAGAACAGCATCTAAGGAAAAAGCTGTGACTTTATAGCATTGTGACTTTATATGTTACAATGTGAATTGGTCTTGTAATTTTAAGAATTCATTGTTTTGAAGAAAAATAAAATGTGTGTGTGTGTGTGTATATATATATATATATATATATATATATACAGTATATACCATTCAAAAGTTTGTGGTTAGTGTTTTTTTTTTATAAATTAATTTTATTTAGCAAGGACACATTAAATCGATCAAAAGAGACAATGAAGACTTACATTGTTATAAAACGCTCATATAAATGCGATCATGTTCTTTTGAACCTTCTATTAATCAAAGAAACCTGAAAGAAGTGTATTGTGGTTTCCACAAAATATTAAGCAGCACAACTGTTTTCAACATTGATAATAATAAGAAATACTAAATCCGCATATTTGAATGATTTCTGAAGGAGCATGTGACACTGAAGACTGGAGTAATGACTGCTGAAAATTCAGCTTTACCATCACAGAAATGTTTAAATTACATTTTTAAATATATTAAAACAGAAAATGGTTATTTTAAATTGTAACAATATTTTTACAACATTACTGTCTTACTGTATTTTTAAACAAATAATTTCAGCCTTGGTGAGCATAAGAGTCCTTGTTTAAAGACATTAAAGGGGACATCGGATGCCCATTTTCCACAAGTTAGTATGATTCTTTAGGGTCTTCATGAAATGTCGACAAAATACTTTGGTTAAAATTCCTCAATGGTCATGTGAACAACATCCTTTTTACCTTGTGAAAAACAGCTCAGTTCAGTGACCCATTTCAGTGCATGTCCCTTTAAATGATAATGAGCTATTGCTCACCCCACCCCTCTCTTCTGCCCATTACCATCTGCATTGCTTACGAGACATGTGGCTACAGCTGCTCGAGCGCGGAGAAAATGGTGGACAGCTTACAACTGGCTAAGGGCAGAAATATGCTAATATGGGACAGTCTGTCAGTGGTCGTGGGCGGGGCCACGTCAGTATGACTTCAGTATGACGTCATACTGCTCAGAAAAATTAAAGACTGTTTAGATTTTTGGGGATAAAAAAGGAGTGGATGGATCGGAATGGATTTTTATCATTGTAGGGTGGTTGTGTCCACACACTGCTAAGATACATTTATATGCAAACTCAATGTAAAAGTGAATTTTCATTCCCATGTCCCCTTTAAACATTTTACTGACCCCAAATTTGTAAAAGGTAGCTTAATGGGTATATAATAATTGTAAAATTGTATATATAAATATTTATTATATATTATATATTTATATTTACTAATCTTCTTGTCCAGTCTACTAACCATTTAAACTGGATTTTGTAAGTTCTAGAAACAAAAAGTTATTAACATTAAATTATGTCTTAAACCATCTTATGGTGTGTTTTTTTTGGAAACAATGAAAAGTCCCAGTGCTGTTACTGTTGTTCTTGGAATGCCGCTCGGCCAGTCAGATTTGTGGACCAGAACTAACTGTTGTATAATATTTGAAAGTAAGTGAATATTTGGCCCTTTAATTCTATTTTGCTCTTGTGCATGAGAAAATCCACAGCGCAGACTTTGCTGAGCATGTGTCTTCAAAACGTGGAAAACATTCAACTCCAGTGCAGAGTCAAGGTTTTTTCTTGCTGTGTATCAGATGTTCCTCCTTGTCTGAGGGAAGCACTTAGCAGTTGAGTCATGCGCAGAGACTCCGTTTTACCTTTCAAGTCTTTGAAAGTCACCTCAGATGTCAGTGTACGTTTCTTTTAGTAAAGTGAAGAGACAGGTGCTGTGTGTTTGAAGGTGTGGAATGTGAATGGGCTCTGGCTGCCTCCCCACACTTCTGATCAAGGCGTTCAGACTATGCGGTGATTTCCACACGCACCTATCAGACGACTCTTGAGGTGTTGTTCCCCACATCTGTCCTTCAACGTCTGACATCTTGATGAATACACTGTGTCGGAAGGTTTGCATAGATTTAGCAAATACCTGTGGGCATTAATCATTGCAATCAGCGGGAACACGCCCTGCTATGCCTTATGCGATATGAGAACAGTTATTAAGCGATATGAGAACAGTTATTCTGTAACTTCAGCAAGGACAGGTCAAAGAGAGAGGTTCGGCTCTGGTAAAAGGTGCAAATTAGACTTGATGATTTTAGATAGGACGTTTAATAATGAAATAGCTTTGACAACACAGTTTTGAGTGGTTGTCAGGAATCATTGCTCAGTGGAGGCTCTTATATCAATCATACAACTGTACTGAACCTGCCGATATGGAGATATAGTGCTGTGAATGTTCGACCTCTGAACCCATACTTTATCCAGGCAATTCATAGCCCCCTAAAGGATATTTATCAATAAATCAGCAATGGTGTAAAAGGGATAGTCAAGATTATATTCCTATCAGCGATGGTAAAAGTACAGCCGTACACTTTCAGATGGATACCTCTGGTCGCTGTGTCTTGTCCGACATCAATTGTTGAGCTTCAAGGATGTCAAGTTAAAAAAAAAAAAAAAAAAAGTCTTAAGAATTCTATGTTTTTGAGTGAGTGAATTTTATGTAAATGCCCTGTACACTCCAAAATAAATAAATAAAATCCATGTTCCTAAGTGTTTTTGTCTTGTTTTCTGCTAAAATATAAACAACCTTAAAACAAGAAAAAGCTTGAAAAGCAATGCTGCTTAAAACAATCAAACTTGTGATCAAAACTACAGTGAAATGGTATATATTTTTATTTAGGCCTAAATTCAAGATTGATGTATTTGAATTGCATATAAAATTTCCATCTATTTGAATTACACAGTTTTAACATCAACAAACGAATAAATGTGCATGTTTGTCAGAGATACTGTACATAAAAGAAACCGTTAAGAAATAGATACGATTTCTGTAGTAGTACTAATGGTCACACTTTATTTTAAGGGTCAATTATTGCTTTTAACAAACCATTAACTACGACTTTTGCCCCAATAAACTCCTAATTTGCAGCTTATTAATAGTTAGTAAGATAGTTGTTAAATTTAGGTATTGGGTAGGATTAGGGATGTAGAATACGGTCATGCAGAATATGTGCTTTATAAGTACTAATAAACAGCCAGTATGTTAATAATAGGCACGAATAAGCAACTAGTTAATAGTGTGAATTGGTCCCTATACTAAAATGTTACCTAATAAACTGAATGTGTTCTAAATAAATAAACAAACCATATTTATATATTTAGCATCAATGAATCCAGTTTGTTTTAGTCTTGTACATTTTTGCTAATCGCCCTTAACTGTCACCCCCCATTTTTTAAAATAGGCATGCAGGTGCACTATCCAAACTTAAATTGTTGTAATTTATGAACACTTTGGAATACAGACATAAGTTTGGTCTCTTTTTAAAGAAGAAAATCAGCAGATTATCGCAAAAGTGGAATTTTTTGTATCAATTTAAGTATCTTAAGTAATTTAAGTATCAAAAAGTTATAGTAGTTTACATTTACTGTAAAGAAAATGCACTATATTAATTTTATTATATTTTATATATAATAAATATTTTACATATCAGGTTTTACTCTAAAACTGGTATAATATTAAAGCCTTATGTCGTTATGTTCCATTTAATTTTTTTTTAATGCATTTTTCTGTCACAAATGTCTAGATTTCTCTGTCAATATTACTTCTATCTCAAAATATGCAATCCTGAGACTCAAACCTTTCCAATGATATGTTTTTTGTCAAGATTATATAAAGTTTTGATTCTAAAAGACCGTAATTCATTTTGTAATATGACACTTGACACTGCCCACTAAGGGGGAGGAGACCGCCAAAAGATTTTAAAGTACCATTTCCATGGTAACGCAATGTCCGATTTCGAAATGGGTTTCACAGGATGAATCTTGGGCTTCTAAGCTTTCAAATGATATATGATTTATGATGATTACTAAAATATTTGATAGAGAAAAAAAGACAACAACAACAAAGAGCGCCAAGCGTCCCACAGGTGGGACGGTGACAGTTAAGGCGTTATTAATATTGCTTGTTCGACAGTTAGCCATATTTTATCCATCTTCATAACTTTTTAACTGAATAAATGTAATTTTGACAATTAACAGATTTATGCTAATTCTTTCCAATTTGAATCAATGCATTTTGAAAACATGATTAAAGTAAAATCGAATGCAAATAGTTCATGATAAAAACTATGCCATGATAATTTTGAGAGTAGTAAGACTTCCTTAAGACTGATTAGTTGTTCAGGCAACCAATAGCTAGTCAATTTTGAAAGTTCAGTTTCAATTTATGATGCTTATCTTTATTTCTTTTAGACATGGCTATAGCATTTTACACAGCATCTGTTGTGTCTTTTCTTAGACCTCACAGAACAGCTGTACAAAAAAAAAGGTGTAAAAAATACACAAAGATCTGTATTAAACTATATATATATATATATATATATATTGGAACCATTCTACAGCATTTAATAGATTACCTTCACTAGTTCATTTTAAATGATCGTGCGGTGTGGACAATTATTTTTTTAGAAGTACAAATATTGCATGTAGTTTCTCAGTTAGTATGAGGTCATAAAAGCTGCAATGCATAATAATTATAAAAGAATTAGCAAAATGCAGTTCATCTAAATGGCTTTAGATGAAGGATAGCATGTCACACCGCAGGACACTCAAAACTATTTAATGCCAACTACCCATATGTCATTATATAAAATGGCATAAAGAGCTATACTCCCTGTGATATAGTGCTGACAATGGATGCATTAAAAGATAGAAAAATTTAGTGCCTCCATTATTGCAGTGAAGTAAAGAAATAAGATGTCTAAGGATTTTGTAGCGTTAGTACTTGAGTTGAGGATTTGAGGGTCCATTTGAGGGTTGTCAGATGGAGTTATTGAGCAGTCTGACAGCTTGTGGAATAAAACGGCATTTTAGACTGGTTGTTTTGGCTTTAATTACGGTGGCCGAGAGAGCTCATCGTGCTGCAACTTCAGAAAACACATGCAAATAGAAAAAGCACAAGCAAATTAAGAAAACATCTTCATCGGTTTGACAGAACATGTGCTGCAAATACTCACAGCACAAACAAATAAAGAAACGTGCTGCAAATACTCACAACACAAACAAACAAAGAAACTGGCTGCAAAAACAGAAACGCGCTGCAAATACTCATAACCCAAACAAAGAAAGAAATGCTGCAAAAACAGAAACGCGCTGCAAATACTCACAACACAAACAAATAAAGAAATGCTCTGCAAATACTCACAACACAACCAAATACAGAAACGCGCAAGTAACACAGACCACAACAAAATACCGCAACAAAACGAAAATTAACCATGTTTTTTTTTTTTTTGGCGTATTGATTACCATTTGTATAACCACAGTTGTACAAATATCATGGTTAAAACTATGGTTAGTGTAGTAAATACATGGTTAATTTTTGCATGGTTACAGTAACCATTTTTTTGTTTTCATTTTTCTTATATAACCTAATAAATGTATTTATTAAATAATTATTTTTAATAGTAGGCTATGGTTAATTTTTGTAAGGTAAGTTACATTATCTTTCACAGTTACAGTAATTGTGCATTTCGTCAGCTTATAATAATATCCACAAAAAAGAGAGCTAATGAATATGATCAGGATATTAAAATAAACAAAAATCTCAGAGTAGACATTGATAAGCATGTCCCAGCCATGTTTGTCAGTTTGCTGTCCCCTTAAACATTTCTGATGTGGTCTGTGTCTATTTGCAGCCCGTTTCTGTTTTTGCAGCGCGTTTCTTTATTTGTTTGTGTTGTGAGTATTTGCAGCGCGTTTCTGTTTTTGCAGCGCGTTTCTTTATTCGGTTGTGTTGTGAGCATTTGCAGCGTGTGTGTTGTCAAATTGATGATGTTTTTTTAATTTGCAGGTGTTTTTTTCTATTTGCATGTGTTTTTTCATTTGCAGCGCGTTGAGCTCTCTCGGCCACCGTATTTAATAGCCCTTAACCTTCTTCCAGATGGTATGGTTGTGAGTACGCTATGGGACGAGTGAGTGGGATTTTTACCTGATATCGTTGGTCTTACTTGATTGCATTGCTGCTCACCACCCGTTGCAAAGTTTGAGCAGCTCCCAAACCAGAGAGTGATCCAGCTGTTCAGGATGCTGTTTGGATGCTGTTGCAGTTGACACATGGCTGGCAAGAGTTTGACCACTTCAACCACTAATGTTATACAGCAGGCAACCAATAGTTTAAAGACTGCATTATTTAGATTAGAGTTAAGTTTTAAGGTCATCTATCTCCAAATGTTAACAAAGCTGCTTGCTTCGAATAGGAAATGCAGGAAAGAAAGTGTCATTCGCAAAGCAGTTTCGTGGGGTCTTAAAAACAAAGTTTTAAGTATAAAGGTTAAACAAGGATAACAAATATAGACCTAGTTTTCACTTCTCTGAAAGACAAGGTGAATCAACTTCAGCTCACTTTGATTTCCCATTGTTCTCTCAGCTTACATCCAGGGAGAGAAAGAAAGATATGAGATTACCTTGATCCTGACCATGATGGATCATGAAATATTTATTTATTTATTTATTTATTTCCTGTGCATGAGGATGCAACTTGCGAGTATGACAGCTCCAAGGCCCCACGATGATCAGGCTCCGACTCTTAACGGGATGGAGATTCCTTGCCTCATGGAAAAAACAGACTCAATCCCCAATATGCCTATCTCTTGATAGGATTAAATATGTCAAAGTCCTGCCAATAAACCTGTCAGAGAACAAAGGGAGAGGTTTGCAAAATGCTGCGCTGCCTCTATGAAGTGCAAGTTGCTGACGTTACCTCTTAAATTGAGATGACATTTTTTTTCAGCTTACGCATCATAATGGGTGTGGAGAGGCAGCCGAATCCAATTCTAAGAAGGCCAAGCTAATTAGAAATCCTAGTTTAATTATGTTTCCTTTTATAGGTTGAGTTTCTGAAATAACACCGCCATTAAAATGCTAGGGGAAGCATTAATGTAGAGGAAGAAGATGATGGGAAGGAAGAACAAAAAACATTCAAAGGAGGTTGAAAGGAAGGATTTTTGGGGTTTCTTTCAGTTTGTTCCTTTTATGTTGATTTGAATCCATTCTAAATTAAATGAAAACATAGCCTCTTTTTCACTTATGTACTGTACATATGGAGTACATAAGGAGGCATGTTTCTCTAATGGTCCTATGTTGGACTTTTGAGATTTTATTTTTAACCAGGGGTAAACATACTTTAATCCTAGGTTCTCTTGTTTAGGTGTTACTGTTTTACAGAAATAATAGTATAAATTGAACTAACCAATTTGTTGAAAAGATCCAACTCAAAAGAACAATTCATCATTGACTCAGTAACAGGATTAAAGTCAAAGTGAATATTGACATATTTCTGTCTTTTCCTCACAAAGATATCGGACGACTTCAAGAAGAGTCAAATGAATCATATTTATAATACTTTGAGATACTTATTTGAACAGTGTGCATTTGTTTTTATTATATTGAAAAGAGAGCTCAAATGAAGACAGATTTTTTTTGGGTGAACCTTTAACCCAGGGTTAACTGCTCTTTACCCAGGGTCTTTGAAGACTTTAACCCAGGGTTAACTGTAATGTGAAAAGCCTGGTACAATAAACCAAATCAATACTGTAATGATATGACTAGCTATATTAAAAAAAAAAAGATGCGAAAAGTATCACGTGAATCATGATATCACTATATTTCAAGGCAGTACAGTGTGTGGGTAATTGCTCAGATTGAGAGTGTGCACTTATATACGTATGAGTCACACATGCTTGTGTATCATAAAAGTGAATACACATATGGCTGTTCCATGTGGCTGTAGTATAAAAAATGCATGACAAAGGAGTAGGGAATAAGAAAAACAACCACTGAATGCAAACAAACATCAAAACAGGACAAACTGACTGAGATCACAAGGCTTAAATAACTGGAGGAACTTAATCAGTAAGAACAGAAACAGGTGTGGAGTTAATTAAGAACTAATGGAACAGATCGACAAGGGAACTCAGGGAAACAGAAATACAAAACAGAAACAGCAGACCCGTTACAATGGCAGGGATGCACGATTTTGAGCTGACTGTTGCTTTAAACTTTAAAAGACAAACTTTTCTTTAGTGTTGCAGTTCTGCAGCCATGGATTAGATTAAAAGCAGCTATTCTACTTATACAAATGTATTTGTGTAATTTCTGTAGTGTGCCGTTATACAATGATGATTACATATACAGTCTCATTAATACTGCATGATACCCACTAGCAGAAAGGAAATATCTACAAGAATCTGCATTTGAAACCGTATTGTTCCACGAGATTAATATTGCCTCAGTGTTTTCAGAATTTATTGGGCATAATCACATTGTAGTAGCAAGAAGTGCACACCACGCACATATTTCTGAGTTTGCCCAAATGATGAATGATGTATGCAAATTTAATTTGCATCTTTCTTGGAATGTTAATTTTCACGGTTTCTCACAGTTAATCTTCTTTTACATGTTTTTAATCATTTAGAAACAGATATTGAAATCTGTAATTTGATTATAGCTTATTGCACAGAGTGAACTGGTGTCTTGCTATGACATTAAAGAACTGCAATCTTGTCCTTATGCCTGTGTTGATGAAACAGCCAACACAAAGCACAGCTAGATCACCATGAATCAAATTTTATGTGTAAAAGCTGATGACAATTGAAAAAAGAATTTATCCATGTCACAGAAAATACTTTCTATATAAAATATTTTTTAAAGTGTACAAGGTACAAATCCCATGTTTTTATGTTATGAGAACTAGTAGATATGTTTGGTGTGCATCCCTGTTCTGGATTATTTTTTTATTTTTTTATGTATATTTACCATAAGTTAAAGAAAAAAAAATGTATGTTTGAACATCCAGAACAGGGATGCACACCAAACATGTAGTTCTCATAACATATAACTGCAATCTTGTCCTTATGCCTGTGTTGATGAAACAGCCAACACAAAGCACAGCTAGATCACCATGAATCAAATTTTATGTGTAAAAGCTGATGACAATTGAAAAAAGAATTTATCCATGTCACAGAAAATACTTTCTATATAAAATATTTTTTAAAGTGTACAAGGTACAAATCCCATGTTTTTATGTTATGAGAACTAGTAGATATGTTTGGTGTGCATCCCTGTTCTGGATTATTTTTTTTATTTTTTTATGTATATTTACCATAAGTTAAAGAAAAAAAAATGTATGTTTGAAAATCCAGAACAGGGATGCACACCAAACATGTAGTTCTCATAACATATACTGAATAACTAGCTAACCACTGCTTAGTGACAGCTGTTACTGATTCTGACTTATTTTATTTTATTGTATTTTATTTTGATAGATTAATTCCATGTTAGTGTTTATTTCATGTTAAAGTTAGAATATTACAAACAGTCAATAAGTCAATATTTTCTGAGAGCTAAGCAACTCCTTTCTCCTTTCAATACTTTTGAATGATTCAGGACCTATTTTTTTTAGCCTATTCATGGAAAGAGACAGAAATATATATATTTTCATCTCTTGTGGGTAACATGCTGAGGAATCATGTAATTCAGGCTGTAATAATTCATCCCGTACTTAAGCAGAATTCCGGTGGAATTATGCAGAGAATCTTTGATGTTTGACATCATAATATATTTGTCTGTCATTTCTTTGCTTTCCCCTGCGTGAATTGATGAATGTACAGAACAGGATGCAGCGTACAGTAATCCCTCATGTGTTCTTTAAAGGCAGCGCAGGCAGCACGCAAGCTCGCGGTCTTTCTCGTGCCATCTCCACATTTAGAGCTCTGGAACTGCAGTGGGCCTCTGTCTCCGGCCCCGTTCTAATTTCTGAGCGCCTCTGTGATCCATCTGTCTGTCTATAACCACGCGTACCTGTTCGTCTCTGGGGTTTTGCATCCTCTGCGCTTAGAATAAACATAATATCCCTCTGAAACCCATTAGATTATCCTCCTCTCCACCTTTATTTAGGTTTATATTAATTAACACACTCACTGTCAGGCTTGTGGAATAACCTGCTTTTCCTATGTAGCACGACTCTCCCATAGGCCCATGCCTTTGAAGCGTCTCTTTCCCAATAAGACAGAACTCCCAGAATAAATCGAACTAATAGAGAGCATAAAGCGCACACTTATTTCTGCATTCTGTCATGGAGTGGGGCTTTAAGCAGGAGGCTAAACTGCAGGCGAGTTGCAATCCAATTATGCCCACCAGCATGCGTTCTAAGGGACAGGCCGCTCTTTTTCATTAACTGAACAGAGACAGCAGATACATCATGTCCCCCGGATGCTGGGAGAACGAGTACCGAATGGTTTGGTGAGTCACCTGTGAGGGGTGATGAATGCTGGAATTTGGTGTAAATGTTTGTGGTTTGTACTGGTTGGTGGTACGGTACTTCATAGCAGGAGACCGAGATTAATTGTCACATGGGATTCAGTAAATTTGATTGATTGATTTGTTTGTTTGTTTTGTAAATGTCAGTGGGCAAGCATTTGAAACATTTTAGACTGTTTTATGAAGTATTTTATGTTTTTTATAATTATTTAATTGTTTATGTTTTGCTGAAAAGCCTGTAATAGGCTGTTTATTGGTGGGTTATTTTGTGTTGAACCACCCCATTTGTGACAACATGCCACATTCAAGCTATTTTAACTTTTTTGTAGACAAGATATTAATGTAGTTTTGCACAACATGACTTACAAAAACAAACCTAACCTGAGAAATATTTACTTGAATAAAAGAAATGACACGTTGCCCTGGTCTCGTCTATAGCCATGCACAGGGAACATTTTGGGGTGTGTTCACACTTGTCATGTTTGGTTCGATTAAAACGAACCCTGGTGCGATTGCTCTTTTAGGGCGGTTCGTTTGAGTAAGTGTGAACGCTGCCATCCGAACCCTGGTGCGATTGCTCTTTTAGGGCGGTTCGTTTGAGTAAGTGTGAACGCTGACATCCGAACCCTGGTGTGATTGCTCTGTCAGTGTGGTTAGTTTGAGTAAGTGTGAACGCTACAAACAAGTCGGACTGAGTCGAATGACTAAAAAGATGGGTCTCGGTCTGCTTCCAAGCGAACTCTGGTGCAGTTCGAATGAAATATGAACTCAACACAGACCAAATACTTCTAAACGAACCAAAAACAGGAAGTAATGACAAGATGCGATGCTATGTGACATGATTTGATGACACGGAACGAGGGGTGTATCCAAAACAAAATGAGCACAGGGCAAACGCAGAGCAACGAGAAGGAAAAGTGCCTTTTATGAGCTCTGTGTGAGTTCACCGGTGGTGAAAATAAAATCATAAGTACACGCAGCAATGAGCACTCTTAGTCCAGCAGACGACATTATGTGAGTTTGAATAAAAGTGGCGCTGAGCAGACCGATCGGTGAATGCGTAATTTGATGTCATACACCGATCGGTCTGCGCAGTGCCACTTTAAGTCGAACACAGCTTTTGTTTGTCGGTATCTTTATGTTCGCTGTCAAAAATGCCAGTGTGAACGCTCAGCGGACCAGGACTAAATGTATAGTTTTCTTTTTTGGTCCAGACCAAACGAACCAACAGAACCGAACTACAAGTGTGAACGCACCCTTACGTTATTATTGTAGTTATGTACTGTTATTTTCATCGTGAAAACCTTTTAATTTTTTTAGTTGTTACAAAAATATTAACAGATTTGTGAAATCCACTGCATTTTTGTGTTTTGTTTAGATATCACATAGAACAGTAGCAAACTTTTCCATTCAACTTCCACTTTAGAAAACATTGGTTTAGCTGTCATTTTAAGGTGGTTTTCAAATTACAAAAATGTTCAGCTCTCCAATTGCTGAGGCTTGCAGTGTAACGCCCCTGTGGACTGTTTGTTGTGGTTTCTTCCCTTTGTGTTGGTTTAGCCCGTCTAATCATTAGTTAATCACCGTCATTGTGCTCACCTGTCTGCCTCTAATTATTCACCCCATATTAGTTCCTGTCTGTCTGAGCATTGGTGTCGGTTATTGTTAATGTTACCCCGAGTGTGTGTCTCACCTACCTGAACCTGCCTTGTTGTGTCTACAATAAATGTCATTATTGGAATCCTTGTCGTCCTCGTCGTCCTGCCTGCCTCCACACACCCGTGTCCGTGACATGCAGTATGTCCATGTTTCAATTTGAATGTTACAGTTTTAGGGATAAACCTGTCAGCTTTTTATGCATTTCATTTACAATTGCAGCTCTCAACAAAATGTTCTGCTGACTGATCAAAGTAATTGCACTAAAACTAAAATTAAAATACACAAATAAATGCACAATGTTATTTATAATGCCATGATTTTATATCTCAGAAAAAAAGTAATTTTCTTTATAACATTTTTTTTTTTTTTTTTTGGAAAAGTATGGCAAACACTAATAAAAAATAAAACATTTATAAACTGATCAAAAACTAATAAAAACTGATTTGGTTAGTTTTTGTAGAATATAATACCTCACTAAATTACTCAATTAAGTTATTGCCTTTTCCTCTCATTTTACTGTGAAATCATTAGGACTTTATTTATTTTTTGGCTGTAAGAGCTGGAATATTCTCACGTGGCGCCTTTCTGAAGGAATGGACGTAAAATCAATACATTTTGGATTCTGCACCTTACTAGTGGTAACTCACTATAGGTCAGATTTAACAACCGTTTTGGGTACCGTAAAAAGGCTTAAATGCCAACCTCACACAAACTGTTATTTTTGTTGACAAGGATATATCATTTGAGATCTTTGTGTGCTACTACGAAAGCAGATGTACAAACAAAGAAATATGGTTATATTCGGAAATCTTTTGTTATACCCCATGATTCGTACATATTCAACTGTCAACCTGACAGCAATTTCAACAGAAAAATCTTGTTTTGACCTTGCAGTTTAGGTTGAGAATCTTGCTGTTTTACCACCTACTAAAGACAGTTTATCTTTGCAGATGTTGTTAAACGTAAAAAAAAAAAAAAAA
>NW_015539895.1:1042413-1070269 GCF_001515605.1 Sinocyclocheilus anshuiensis | reverse complement strand
GGAAATCTTTTGTTATACCCCATGATTCGTACATATTCAACTGTCAACCTGACAGCAATTTCAACAGAAAAATCTTGTTTTGACCTTGCAGTTTAGGTTGAGAATCTTGCTGTTTTACCACCTACTAAAGACAGTTTATCTTTGCAGATGTTGTTAAACGTAAAAAAAAAAAAAAAAGAATAATAGTAATAAAATTAAATTAAAAATTAAAAAAAAATAATTCAACAAATAAATGTCCTTAAAATTAACAGATAAAGTCATATGGGAATTTAGAAAATGAACATTATCTGTTGTTCTTTCATTGAACAGCTGCTGTAGTTTGATGGAAACTTTGGATTCCAAGCAGCCTCCCCAGAATAAATTTGGAGTTGGAGAAGATCCATCTCTTTTCTTCAGACATATCCACCCACTTCAGTCAAACTTACTATTACCTGTAGCATAGTTGTACAGCTGCGTGTGATGTGGTTGGAGAGAGGGAATAACCTCTTTTGGGTGGCTGTGGGGAGGAGGTGAAGGTTGTGCAAAGCACTTTGAGGGTCTCTGAAGGGAGAAGGGAGAGAGAGAGAGATGTCATAAAGCAACTCTGCTGGTCACCATCTCCTGGAAAGCAAGTGGAAAGGGTGACTGATCAAGGTGTCATTCCCTTTGCATTTAACATTAAAGACATTTACATTTTATAAGGAAGAAGTTCCTCTGGCCATTAAAAATTAATCACAAGAATGTTGTGTGGGAATATTGATCTTCTATCTGCTGGCCTTCTAAGAGAATGTGCTATCTCTGCAGACACCTCTCAAAACTCTTACCCTGAATTCTTTATACCTGCATTGACATATTTCAGTGGCAGGAACTTCTGGGGGTTGAACTGGCTGTCAGAAGTCTGATGGAAGGTGCTAAAACAAGCCTAAAACCCTGAAGAAGTCCGTTTTTGATTCTGACTTTAATTCATATGAGTCAGCGTTTGCATTTTTCTTTTCACTTTCAGAGATGAATAATGTCAGTTTCTTATAAATGGCTTATTTCTTAAGTATTCCATAAAAGTACTTGTTACAATATTCTTACCATTTAGTACAGTGCTTGCATGGCACCATAATATTTATATTTTATATAATCTATACATAACTTATACACACATCTATACACACTCCATTTACTTGGTCTTTTAAATAATTTCAATCTTAGATGTAGCTATATACTTTTACAATTAAATTTTAGATTTAATTTAAAATTAAAGTTTTGTATATATTACATTATATACATTAATACTTACATTAATAGAATACTGAGCATTTAAAATGTATATATATTGGATATTCGCATGTAGATTTTTTTTCTCACCGTCTTTGTTTATTTTACCATTTACAGTGACAGGTGTTGAATTTTAAATTCTGGAAATATTCGGTTGATTTGCATTGATAGAATATTCAGCATTCAAAATATAATTGTTAGCAGTACTTACAGAATTGTAATAGATCTAGTCTTCCTTGCATATGTTTAATCATTTGTAGGTACCGTTAAGGTACATTTGTGCGTAGTCAACTGAAAACAATGCATGATTGGTGTCATGACAAAGGAAATGTGCCATTTCACTACGCAGAACCAAAACCCAAAATATAAACCACATAAAACTTCAACATTTATCTTTTGCGGCCTTGCAAGTGCTGGTATTTCCTTCAGGAAATGCAAATCTAGTTTAAAAGTCATCATCATAAATATTCAATTGATTTTAAGTACATCTTGCAGATAATTGAAACATAGGCTATATATCTTGCTTGTTTGCCTGTGCGGGGCAGGATGATATTTTATTAGTGCAATTCTTCAAATGCATATCAAGAAAGCTTGTTTTGTTTTTTTATTTTCATTAACGCCATCCAGACCTATTGATTTACTGATTTCTGCATTTATTCCCCCAGGCAAATGAAAGTGAAGCGTCTTTTTTTCCTCTCCAGTGTGGTAAGCCATGGTGTAATCCTGGTTTATCAAGACACAATGCCTTCCACCTCAATACATCTGCTCTGGCCCTCTCCAAATCTAATGCTGCTGAGGTTAAATCTCCTTTATGATGAGTCATTTGAACCGGAGCGGAAGTACTGTGTAAAGTATTTCTTGCTGCAAACCAAAACTTTCACACGGTTATTAATGCGCCATGTCTGCAGAGCAGAATGTCACGACGCATAGGTTCTTATGCATCATTTTTGCGCTAAATATTTTGACAAGTTAATTGCAAGATTGTGGCAGATGGAGGTGGAGGGTGGCTTGGCTGGGGGATTGATTGCACGTCACAGGTTCCTGATTTAAACTTTAATGGTGTATCAGCTCAGTCCTACATTTCTGCATATGCTCCATACAGTTATAGAGCTGTCCTGCCCACAACACTCTTGTTGAACCTAACTGACAAACCTTATAGCGCAAGCATGAGTAGGAGCGATTCTATGCAGTTTTTCTGATAATGAGCTCTTCCCACTTTAGAAAACTCATCCATATCCTTTAAAAGGGAATCTTACAAGTCATCAGGTTTTTGACTGATTCAGTCAATCAAGGTATGATTCAAGACCAACCGTTATGTTATTTTGCACATAAACTTCTTTGGAAACCCTCTGAAACATCACCTGCTGATCATCATTAACGAAATCCACCTAAGCAAATGAGTTTTATGATTGGCATATTCCCTCTCTTCGAATTATTTATCCGTCCCACATGGTGTACTTTTGCAGCTCTTAACAAAAAGAAGCAGGGAATTTTCACCTGTGAGTTTGCCTCTATTAGCCAAGCAAAGCATTGCTTTACGAGGCCATTAAACAGGCGTACGCAATCCAAAATACTCATTAGAACTTAACCTTCTAAGTCCTGAAGTAGCATTTTTATTATCCAGACAAAGAAAATAGTCCCAGTCAGCAGTCCACCCTCCAATTTCTACCGCCTGCACCCCTCTGTTCTTTTATATGAGCTGGTGCAATCAATAAAGAATTGAAAAAGAGAGGCTCATCCAGCAGTGAACATAATTTGTGTCAGAAATGTCTGCTGTCGTACAATGGTATATTGACTTCTTAAATAAAAAGCAGGATGACATACATCGCGAGGGTGCAGGGGTGACGGGAAGTCATGTGGAGCTCTTTTTATGGAATATTAAGTTCAGCATTATTGGACATGCACAAGCAGGAATGGGGTGGTAATTTTCAATTCTTAATTAGGGTCACACGCGCATTCGGCCCACCAACATGTTAGCTTTATGCCGCTTCAGGAGTTCTCACATGCTGAATGGGGTTTTATGATGGGAAACATTAAAGAAAGCAAGGTGTGGAGATGAAATTGTCATTACGGAGATGAGGATGGATGTGGCGAGACTGATTTTTTTTTAATGGAGATGTTCTTTATAGGTGATTGAACACTAGCTACAGCAAATGGTTGAACAACAACTGGCCCTTCTCATGATATTTATTTCTTGGTGTACAAAGCAGGATAATTTTATGGTGGAGAAAGCGGGCAAAATCTGAAGACAGCATACTGTGTGATCTGCTATCCCCTCACCCTGGCTGCATTGTACATCTCAGGTGTGGAGATCATCGCTGATGCGACCGAAAGTGACCCGTGACTTCCACAACCGTGGATGCGGGGAGGATTTTGTGAGCTATTAAATATATATCCGCACTCTAGCAATGCCAGGCACGAAGCGAGAGTTTTTCCACCTTCCAGATCCAAGCATTTGTGTTTGGGTCCAGAAACAGACTTGCAGTCTTGTCAGAAAGCACTTTCCAAGACTCCTACCAGCAAAAAAGCTGACACCCACTTCAACCCATCACACAGGCTCTATATGACATCACCTGCCAGCACCACACATGTTCTTTATGACATCATCTGCCAGTGCAAATGTAGCAGAAACCGAGCCTTCTCAGAAAATATATGGCATCAGCAGATATTCCTTTAATTAACCACAATCCCTTTTGTCGTGCATTTTATGACACGAAAAAAGCAAAGCCCTTTGTCTTCACTGCACTCACGCACTATTCGGTGATGTATCCCCCACTGTATTTATGTTTAAGATTCTACGACACCATCAATAGAGTCAATATTCATCTCTGATTTTAAATAGCCGATTCAAGCCTCTGGTTTGTGCATAGACAGCTGGCATGTTTTACAAGAATTCCCTCAGTGCAACCCACGTGGATTTGCATGTGTAATAGCGTGCATTGCGTGGTATCTGGAGGTGCATGCGTGGGTCCTGGAGGCTGCAGCAGCTGAAATGCCTGCCCAGGGTAGAGAGATTAAAGAGCCCATATTCCTGCTCTGGCAGCTTTGCTGCGGGAGGCAGAAGTGCGACCATTGTTCTGCAGTTAATTGAGCCCCTACGGCCCAGGGAAGGCCTGCACTCCCACCGCAGGAGACAGGCTCTGGTCGGTCAGCCAAATGGCAGTGTGGACAATCCAGACACTAAAGAGCAGTGTGGGGTGGTGAGAGGTGGAAAGAATGCTGCTTTCGAGGGAGGACGTCTTCACTGAGAATTTCAGTGCGCTGCGGCAAATGCTAGCGTGGAACTAAAGGTGGTGGCGTAATGCACAGTGTAGTGTTGGAGAGTTAGCTAACTAAAAGTAGCGAACTGCATTTTTCAGCATCACAATAGCGCAGCTGTTCAAAACCAAGTAAAAATTTAATTCACATGCTACTTGGCTTGTCAAAATGCTAGTTCTTGTAATCTTGTATTGCTCACAGCTTTACAGGCAAGCTTGTTTAAAATCTCTTGTGCGCTCAAATGAAAACTAAAACTATTAAAAATAATTGTATTTACTGAAATAAAGCTGAAATCATGTAAAATGTAAATATTAGATGAAAAACTAAAATTAGAAATGTTGCCTTGGCAGCATGGCCGTACCCAGGCTTTGAAAATTAGTGAGGTCCAGGTGTGTGTGTGTGGCGGGGGGATGATGGAGGTTGGTGTTAAAGAATTGTGCTATAATAACCCCTACAAATACAACTCATTATATACACTACTGTATAAACACTTTAACAGACATGTAGATGTTTGTGAAAGATGTTTTCTCTGTTTTGGAGGGATGATTATTTTTAAATCATACCCTATTTATTGCATCAAAAGGTGTTAATACTTTACTATATTTAAGGGTGGATAATTTTATCAGTTGTTTATTGCAACAATACATAACTACAATAACTTTGTCTAGTGCTCTTATGAAAGTTTATAGCATGATTTGTGAAAATTTTACTATACTGAATGACATAGCATAGACTTCTTCATGGCTAATTTCTTGTTCCACAAATCTGTGTGTACTAGTGTAAAATGCTATTGCTTTTGACAGCATTGATGATGTTTATGACGGATAATATCATTATAATTTTTGCGTCTCCCTTACCTAATGTCGTATCCTGTCAGCAAAAACCTGGCCATGAGCTTTTTTGATTGCTTTCAGTTAAGTGCCGGCGATCACAGTGTTGCCAGATATTGATACTAAAACAAACAAAAAACTAAAAATAAACCGAAATTATTTCCAATCTTTTGCAAATAAGATAGGATAAAGATATCGATGACTCTAAACTGCAACTTCCTATTTTATTAACTTTCTAAAGTATTAAATTAAGTGGAAAAGACAAGTCGAAAAACTCTTATAATAGCTGGATCTGGCAACACGGAGGCTGCGCCCGCGCGCTCACAACTCTCTCAAGCCTCGTTCACTCCCACCGCCAGTGTCTCGTAGCGATCATTTTCATACCAGGGACACTAAACATTCTTGCCAACTGTCTAAACTGAATTATACATGTCATGCAGGCATTCATAAGAGGAGTTTAACAGCAAATGAGTTATTCAAAGAACAAATTTTATTTTTGAACATGAAAAATGTACCGAGGTCCGGACCTCGGTGGTCTCATAGCTGGTTACGGGCCTGGTTGGCAGCTACTTGAAATAAAATTTTTAAGTTAAGTTACTGAAATTAGGCTACTAAAACTGAAATAAAAAAATATATAAAGCTGAATATAAACATTTAGATATTATGTAGATAGTATTGGATGTATAAAAAACAAAAACTAAAAGAAATAGCCAAAGCGCATAACAAAATTAACTAAAACTTTAACTAAATTTAAAACGAAAACGGAAAATATCAAAATAAAAGCTAATTCCAAAATATTACTAAATAGCTGTAATAGTATTCAAATAATACTGAAATAACAGTGGTAAAAGTATTTACAAAATGCTAGTTTTTAAATGTAACAAAATTCTAGACAATTAAGACAAGTGTTCAAATGCTCACGGAAAATCTATTGCCCTGTCATATTTGTTTATATTTATTTGATTCATTTTAGTGAACTGGTTCATTCAGAAATGAGCCACTTCAAAAATTATTCCAAGAAGATTCCAAGGGTTCCATTTGAGTTAATTTAAGTTATATTTATATATGTTTTGCCAGCCTGGAACAGGTTTTTGGTTTGAATCTAGTTTAACTACTTAAAATTATGGGTAGTATTTTTACCCCTACTCAGAGTGTGTGAAGAGATGGCAGGCCTGCATGGATTTATATTGTGGATCAATGGTTCTTCAGATTAAAATTGCTCTAAGGACCTTCCTAATTGTTCCTTTTTTATCTTTGTTGTACAGTATGTGTAGGCAGCTCTAAATCCATGCCAGTAAATAACTAATTCTGCCTTTTTAAATACAATTTCTTAGATTTGTTTCTGATAGAAAGCTCTAATGGTAGACAGTATGAAAATTATGTTTGCTTGACATAAGATTCATTCCATTGAGAACACTTAATGTCAGCAGCATGCAAACTAGCAGTCTTTTTTTTTTTCATGTGCAAAGGAGCTCCCGTACCAAATCAGTTATATTATCTATTCAGATGGACTCGGAGAGCTTTGAAGGCCACTTAATTAGCCTCCTCAGTGGTGACTGGATATTTGACCTTTAAGAGTAAATTGAGTCTTTTACGGTGGTTTCTCTTAAGTGGGATTTCCTGGAGTAAAAAGGAGAAAGGGGCGTAGGGAGTTCCAAATGTTTCTTGATTTTCCCTTGACAGCGGGCCTCAATGGCTGAATTTGTGGCTCTGCAAAGTCACCTCCAGAGAAGATGAGGCTCAGCCATGTAACACTTCCCTGAAACCCAAGGCTTGCATCAACCTTATTGCGCATCACAGTGTGGGTGTATGAGTGTGAGTGAGTGAGCATGTGCACTGGTGAACTCATGGCAGGAAATGCATCACAAAATGTTAATGCTCCTTTCCTCCAATCCATTCCAAATACCATGCAAATTGCTCCATAAGTGACGGCCTGTGCTCATTGGCTGGGAGTGAAACTGTGGCACCAATCTCAGTAGCCTTGCTCGTGTTTGACCGTGGCTCACAGTAACCCGGCAGAATTACTGAACGATGCTGATGCCATGTGACTGCCAGCGCAATTCATTGCTTGGCCTAAAAAGCTTTGGATGCACTTAAGAGGTTGCTATGGATGTAATGAATAAATGAGTGCTATGAAATTGCTCCTTCCGGGAAAGCACTTTCTATCTGTGTTTGTAAGTGATCGCATATGTGGCTGCTGTGGACACCTTTGTAAACATCTAAATCACTTGCCATTGACCAAACCCCAACTAATCATTATTTCTGCTTCCTCTTTTAATCAAGGGTTCTTCTCGAGAAACATTCCTCTTTGTCTTATACTGTATAAATTAATGGAAGCAGCGAGAGCTGGAAAGCGAGAGAGTGGTTAGGATTTCTTAGATGGTGCACTCACATCCAATGATAGTTTTCCAGCATTACTTCAGATGGTCTTCGAAAGTCAGGAGGTTAGTCATAGGCTTTGAATGTGTGGATCCTTCAAGTCACTTTTATTTGTAGCTTTTTATTTTTCATTTGTAAAGCATTTTACTACCGTTTTAAAGCAGCTTTATAGTAAATTATCTTTTTATCGATTTAAGACAATCGTGTCAGGGAAGAAAAAAACTGTTCTTTATGAAAATCTAATCACTAAATTGAATTGCACTGTGTGATGTTAGTTCACTTAAGTTAACATGTAAATTAAAGTCTTTCATTTGAGATATAAGAGGTTAATTTGCGCAAGGCTTTACAAAACTAAGTCATTCAGATTGCACTGAGATGTTTCCTATAAGCCTTTTAAGATGTTTCCTTAGATTTCCGCATTCTGCTGTTGTTCGATAATAGTTTCCTGCTCCACAGTTGAATCTGCTTTCAGATTTCACATACGGTCAACCGACGTGACGTCGGGAGTGACCGACTGAAAGGGAACCATATACATAGAACAGTTTGCATATTTCCAAAGAATACATTGTAAAAAAATAAAATAAAACAAAGATTATTGGAGTCCGTTTTACAAGAATTGACTATTTCGATATTTTGTACTTTATAATTTCACATTTAATTCAATGTTTTACTTGCTGTTTCCTTGTCGTTGTTTGTGAAATTTACTAGCAGTTTCTGAGAGAAAATATTTTCAAAGTAAATCCTGCACCAATTTTTTAGTGTATATTATGTAGATAAGTGTTGTCAAGTTCAGTTCAGTTCAATTATTTGTATAGCGCTTTTCACAATACATAACATTTCTAAGCAGCTTAACAAAAAATGCTTTGTGTGTTTCTGTTAAAATTAGAGTAATATGTTACATCAACATAATGTTCATATGGCAGAAAAGTACAGTTCTAAGATAATACATATCATGCAGTTAGTTAGTGTCATTTATTCATTCAAGCAGAAACAATGAACACATTAAAGCTGTGATTAAATGTTATGATCATAATGAATATGAGGAAAGTTATAAGGAAGTACCACTGACAAGTAGCGAAAATGAATGAAAGCAGTATTTCAGTCACACCCCATCCTGAAGTCATTATTGTTTTATCCAGTTTAAGTTGTAAATAGCTCAGATGCTCTGACAGAGTCTTTAGCGCTGACCTCTCCTGGCTCTGAGGCTTAGTGCATTTTGGATGGTTTCTTAGTGACTTTGATGGTACTGTGCCATCCCAATCATTTTAAAAGTTTGGCACAATCCATGTATATTTGAAGGCAACAAAAATGGGATAATTGATGGAGAAAATGGCAAATAAATCCTGAAGTCTCCAAGCTGTGCCCTAGCAGCAGTTTTTCTTTCCTCCGGAAAGCTGTTCTCGTCTGAGTTATGGGAGGGGTGTGTGCCTGTGCTCGCCGGTTGCCTGCTAACACCAGAGTAGTCCATATAGAATAATTATTCACTGCATTATAGGCATCACATTCGATACAGAGTTGCAAAAGACTCTGCAAGATGCTGACACTGACCACGCCATGGGACTCCTCGTTCATTCATTGGGATGTTGTTTCTGCGATGTATCACGTAAATGAACTAGATTAAGCAGATTTCAAGTGTTGAGTGCATAATTGCGTGATGTGTGTGAAAATGGCGAGCAGATGATTTATCTCACATCGTTTGTAACTGAGACCTTTCTGCCAGCCCCTCAGTGCCCTGCCATCCATTTGTTTGCCTCTGCATAAATGATTTACCATTGTAATTAGCACCTGTAGGAAACCCTGTTACTAAATAAAACCATTCTGACAAAGCAGAACCTTCCTAATCAAGAATTAAATATCAGAAAACTGTATTGCATGCAGTTAAAATTTAGTTCAAGAGAACAGCATTCGAAATATAAATCTTTTGTAAAATTATAAATGTCTTTATTGTCACTTTTGGTCAGTTTCCTTTCTGAATAAAATTAAAAATAATAATTGTACAGGCCCCAATATTTTCAACGGGACTGTATTTATTGTAAGACATTTCACTGTACTGTAAATTAGCTAATTAAAACAGTATTCTCAATATAATCGGTTTTGTTTAAATATTTCAATTTGAAGAAACGAGTGTGGAATATTTCTTAATAAATTGCCACACAGTCAAAAAAATTTACAACATTCGCTCAAACCAGTAAAAATGATATGACATCCACCCCTGTGTTTCTTTAATTGTGATATTGTGCTCATAGAAAATGAACTAAAATGATTTCCAGAGGTATACAGAAAAACTGTTTGATAAAGGCACTTGTGAAGGAGAGCTGCTTGCATGGCCACAAGACATTAGCATTCCCCAAAGCAGCTTCCCCTGACTTGTGATAAAATAGCATTCAGTTCAGTGTATTTGCATTCAAAATTGTAATTCTCATTCACATGGCCTATCTACCTGCGAGATGAGATTGGTAGTCCTTTAGAATAATTGAGAGACATGAGACAGGAGGGATGAGAAATGTTTTGCCCGAGCTATAAAACACACAGACTGCTCATGTGGGCTAGGAGAATATATTGATGGGGTTCCAGAACTCATCAGACAATTGTTCGGTCAGGCTACTTGCATTAATCGTGAAATAAATTGAAAAATGCAATCAATGATTGGAGAGAATGTTCTGTGGTAATGATATCACTTCGAGATAATCCAATAATTGAGAACTTGATGTATTCTGTGCTGGTATTTTTCTGCTCAGCCTGTCAAAATAAAGTATCTGGAGCCATGCGGAGTGAGGGGAACAGGCACAGGGAGGGCGACTCTAATTCCCAAGCCCCCCTTGAAGTGTTTGGGGGATCAGAGCCTCAATTAAACATCAGAGTATGGTCCAAAATGGGGCCAAAGGTTGCCCTGCATATTAGAATGAATTTGGTCCTGTTGACTTAACTTTGGGAGACAATGCTGCATTCATCTCTGACATTTTTTTTAAGAAAGAAATCCTGTTCCGTTTTTTAAAGAAACCTCTTCTAACAAAAGGAGAAAATAAAAGTGAACATTTCCCCATTACCATATCTATAAAGTTGGGGAGAGCAGGCATGACACAGATGTCTTGAGGTATTTAAGTAAAAAGTAATTTTTGGTTTTGAAGTCATGATTGATTTTACAGTAAATCAGGGAACAGTGACAGGGAACGGAACACATTCAAACAGGGAACTCTTCTTAAATATTTGCATGTTTTTCTGTTGTTTCTGGGGCTGATTTGGTAGTAATATTTTTAAAAATGTGCATAAATATCTGTCGTTATCCATTTAAAAAATATTTGTTGTTGCATATAGTTTTATTTCACTATTACACCGCAACATTTTTATGATATGTTTAGTGTTTGAGGGTGTAATTGTACTTGATTTTAAATGATATGTACACATAATATGTAATTATTTACATTATAGTGCTTTTTTTACATTTCACTGTAATTTACATGAGCTATTTTTCCGTGTGTTTATGCACAATATGTTAGATAGATAGATAGATAGATAGATAGATACATAGATAGATAGATAGATAGTTAGTTATAAATGAATAATTATATAATAATAAATTATAATTATACAGCATTTGTGTTATGAATATCAGCTTTTCTGCACTTTTAGTTATGTATATTGTTGTTATACATATAAAACTTAATATTTGGGGTTGCATATAGTTTGATTTCACTATTATAGCTCAGTATTAATATTTTAGGATATGCCTAGTATTTCAGGGTGTCATATTAATTTGTTAATTTGATATGCACACATTAAATGTAATTACATTATAGATCTTTTTATTTTTTTTTATTTACTGTACTTTTGCTGTAGTTTACAAGAGCTATTTAGTTCTAATGTTTCTAAAGTTGTCAAGGTAAAAAAGCAAACCTTTAAGCTAAACATTTTCTGAATCAATGAGCAATGTGTTGTTATTACCCCATCTCCCCTGTAGCAAGCAGTGATAGGAGAAAAATATAATGTAGAAAATAAAAATGAAGTCATTCAGAAACAAAAGATGTCCTTTTCCCTCAAAAAAACCCAGCAACTGCATATGCAGTTTGTTGGATTGGTATTAACCTCAGCATAACAGCCATGCAGTTTAACAGCTGTATACATAGAGAACATTGCTCAATTGACGAGAGGGATCATTTGAGGTCCCAGAAGACCCAGCGTATGTTTCTGTGCTAGGCTAGCATGTGGGTCTGTGTTTGGGGGGAGGGTAGCAGCGAGCAAATTGGCCTCTGTTTTGCCATTTTGTTCAAACTGAGCCTAGAAGAAGAGTTGGGGTAATTGTGGTGGATCAGCAAGAACAAAGCAGGATCCATCAGCGAGTGTGATCTCTTTTGAGGCAGTGTCAGGGAAGGCTATGTGAACCTGCGGCCTGGGCTGATGAAGGTTTATGGATTAATGAGCCCTGAATGCAGCCTCTTTTTTTATTTTAACCCTGCCTGTTGTATTGACTACATCATTTTGCTTTTAAGCCCCAAACTCAATATTGTGAGAGAGAATCTTTGCTTCTGTGCAAGTTTGGATTGACAATGAGGAAGCACCATTTGTACCTTAGTGTTTGATGTTACTTTAATAATCACCTCTGTGTGGTAATCATTTTTATGATTCATAATTTAATCCGTAATCTTCTAATCAAGTTTTATCTCAATTGCTACATTCTGTTCTCTTTAATAATCTAGAATAATGGAATATATGAGGTAGGAGGGTGGATTAATTTGGCCATGTTGTTTTTGTGTGTGTGTGTGTGTGTGTGTGTGTGTGTGGTGTTTGCCATTACTATTTTTGGAATAAATTCAAACAGAAAATATCTATATATTTATTATAACAATTTGGATTTTATTTAGATATTTTTATTATTTATTACTATATATATTAATTTTAGATATTTCTATGTAATTAATATATTGCAGTGTTATTTTAGTATCACTGAGACACTATAATATTTTGAATCAGTTTTAATGTTTATATAGTTTTTGTCATTTTTAGTAGTTTTTTTTATCAGTGTCTATATAGAATTTTTATACATTTTTATTTCAGGTTTAGTTTTAGTACATCAAGGTGAAAATCTATGTATGTATTTATTATTTTGTAATGGTTTTAATTTTAGTTTTATTTCACTATATTAACCCTAATATATAGCAGGTTAATGTGCTGAAGTTTTAAGCATTTATTATAGAAAAGGTAAAATAGCTAGCAGCTTTTATATGTCTATTTATTTATTTATTTCTCTACTGGGTCATATCATATTGGAGCATAGGAACAATTTTAAATATGTTGCAATTGTAAAGGGTTATCTCACAAAATCTCAGTTGATGCATACGTTCATGCATACCTTTTTGTTATTTCACCTCAATACAATTATGTAACCAAATATTATTTACTGAAAACCCTATATTGTTGCCCACTAATCTGAATATTTGGATGATGCTTTCCCTTGAATGACTGTGGAGATTAATGCCTTGTATTATAAAGTGTGTAAGGAAGAAGGTTCTAGAGATGTGCTTCAGTCACATTCCTCCAGCGTAGAGGAACTGCAGGCACCCATAGGCGTTTTTTGTCTCAACAGCTTTGGCCACATCAGCTGCAGACCCTAGACTTCTCTCTGTTGTCCTCAAAAGAGCAGTCTGTACTGTGCACCTAGAGGTGTGAAGGTCCAGATATTCTAATATTGATGAAGAGTCTTAAAAGCCTTAGATCTGGCTGCCTCTTCCTCTCCACTCTCTCTGATAAGCTTAGTGTTGTGAAAGTGCAGGGTTTAGTAGAGCTGCAGCATTGGGAATTTCTGCTGGCTCAGCTCTCACTTCCTTCACCCACCCTCCTTTCTCATTATTCCTCAGAGCAGCGCATAAATTAGCAGTACCTATAGCTCTCTCTCTCAGCCAAACATTTTAGAAATGTATTCATAGATGCTTAGAGGGGCTGGAATGGCTTTTCTAATACAGATGCCGTTAGCATTTTATTAGCATTACCTTTGATCTAACATCAATAGCTTTAATTTAAATAAAGTGCTGTATTTCAACTGTGTAGAGAACTATAGGCATCAATTTTGGACTTATCTTTATTCTAACATCAGTGGATCACTATATGTTATGGACGTTTTATCCACTGGAGGATGTCATGATTTCATGACTCTGCTTCCAGCAAATTGTTAAATGGTCCTGCAAGTGCCTCAGCTGTCGGTTTATCTAGTAACACTTTCAATGAAGCCTATATGTGTGTAATGCAGGGTTATTATAGTACTATACCATGAACAAACAAACAAATAAATAAATATTTGAAATAAAATAAACAATGGCTGAATTAAAATAAAATTAACATAGTTGTCTCATTTTAATTTACCCTAACTTAATGTATACAAATAACTATATAGACATATAAAAAAAACAAAAACTAAAAATGACAAAAACACAACAAATCTAGTAAAAACTAACTAAAATTAAAATGAAAATGGAAAATATAAAAATAACAACTTAATTAAAATACTTCTATTATAATAAGAAGTATAACACATCTATAATAGTACCTCAGTGGTAGTAAAGTAACACTGGTGTAATGCTTTATAAAATTATGTTTAATGCCTTATAGTAAATCTGATAATGAATTTATGGAATTGAATGTTACCATAAATAATATGAACCACAGTACACACATATATGCATCAAATATTTTGTAGCATTTGGAACAAATTTTATTACATATGAAATGTATTTTCTTAAAATAATATAGTAAAAATAATGAAAGATTTAACTAGTTTTATGGGAATATTTATTTATGTATTTATTCATTTCCTGATATCCTTTACAAAGGACAATGTAAAATCAATGTAAAAAAAATACTGCTTTGACAGTGAACTGAAATATTTCTGATATGTCAATTTACAAGAAACCATTTGAAATGGTAATGTTTATTTTAGGGCATTCAGAAAAAATGTATGATGTATTATATATATATAAAGACTTTGCAGAAAGTTTTACTTTTAATTATATTCAAATTCGATGTAAAGTCAATGTAATTATTCTAAAAGAATAATATTCTGCCTTGATAATAATTGAAATGCTCCTGAGATGTTAATTTACAAGAAACAGAGTGTCATGTAAATTATCATTTTTATTATAATACATTCAGAAAAATGTTGTATTATGTATTTAAAGTTCTACTTTTAATTATCCTTTTTTTTTGTGAGCATTGTTAGATCAAATGTTATATTATTACGTGTGTTGGAATGCGTGCCACCTGTGCCATCAGACCTGTTTTAATTCGGTCTCTGAGGGTCTGGTGAAGCTTTCACCGATTTATCAGAGAATTGATTTTCAATCGTAGCACAATGTAGACTTTCCTTTGTTTCGTTTCTGGTTTTCTATTATGCTTTCTTCCAGTCTGTCTTGCGCTCTTCCCCCTCTATCCATCGGTCCGGCTGAGTGCAGTCTTCTGTGGCAGCTTAATAAAGTCATTCTGCTCGGCCGTGTTCTGCCGCTTGTACTCAGCAGAGTGCTACTTATTGACATTTTTTCATTCTGCTTTTTTTTTTTCACCGCATGTGTAAGACCTATAGAGCTCATTGAGGGACTGAGTTAGGCCTGATCTCTCTCACTCCCTCTTTCTATACCTCTCCATCCTGCAATTCTGTGCCACAACAGTTCAGTATTACCCTCCATCTCTGTCTGTCTCTCTCGAGTACTCTACGCAAGTCAGCGAGAGGGCGAGAGAGAGTGTGTATTCTGAGTGGAAAGGAGGGAAGCAGACCATTAGATGTAAAGGATAAGCAAGCCCTTTGAGAGTCCTTTTGTCCTTTCATACGGAGGAGGGCTGTTTGTGCTACTATTGTTGGTTTTCCCCTTGATTTCATCTGGAAAGTATCATTACCGAACAAGAGCCTCTTCGGAGCTGTTTGAGGCCATCTCCACGCAGTATGCCGTGGCTTTTGTGGAATCGTGTGCCTGAGAAGCTTTGAAAAGGGATCTTGAAACAATTTACATCCTGTGAGCCATCGCACTCCATTCAGCACATAGGATTTAGTTCATACAATGATTATTACTGTCAATTTAACACATTAAATTTGTTAATAAAGTATAATTATAAAATATAACATTCTTTAAATAACACAAATATTTTTTAGTCATATCCCCTTACCATTATGTATATGAATATACATCAATTCCTTTTTGTGTGACTTCTTAATTCACCCTAATTCACACAATATCCAGACATTGGATATTGTATATACTGTATATCAGTCCATACAAGATATGTAAATCAGTTATAATATTGTTCACATGGAACACGTGTGTGTGTGTGTGTGTGTGTGTGTGTGTGTGTAGCAAAAGCAGGTAACTCCAACAGTCGTTTTATGGCAAAAGCAGATAACTCCACATTTCATGTTTTAGAGTTAAAAAAAAACACTCTTTTAATCTTTGTAATCTCCTCAGATGACAATGTAGATGCCTGACAAACGTTGTTGTTTTTTGTTGTGGTCATAAACTGTATGGATGTGATTACACAAGAAGATATTCATTCTTCGAGGTTCATCAAGTTCGTCGAAAATATCCATCCTCGATCACTTTTAGTCAGCTTTGACGAAACTCCTCTCAGCTAGCACGTCTTTTCAAAGTGAAAGTAGCCTTGTCATCTGACCTGGATACAGCGCGCTGATTCGCCTAATTGGATTTATCGGCTTCTGTTCAAAAACAACAAGGGCGCTTGTCGACTTCTGCAGTAAAATATGAACTCGTGATGCCTTGAAAGTGGACAAAACCGGCTTTTTTGACAAATTGCACATGGAACACGTGTGTGTGTGTGTGTGTGTGTGTGTGTGTGTGTGTGTGTGTGTGTGTGTGTGTACAGCAATTTTCTGTCAATTGTAATTGATCACTGAATTAACTATTATTATATATAAATGATTATGATAAAATAATTACAATATCAGAAAGGGTTCAGATCGCGCTATATGTGGAGAATAATGCACGGCAATCATTTTTTGGCGTTTATCGGTTTTTGCAAATGAACTCTTCATATACTAGAAGTGTTAGAGTACTTTAATAGTCATTTATTATTGCTTGAATATTGAATAATTACTTTTCAATTTTTATCAGATTTTTATTTGATGGTCAGACATAGTTAAAAATTATTTTAAAACAGTACTACTTTGAATATTTATAACATTTGCTACTGATCAGTTGGCACACAGAATTCAAAATAATTATCGGCTTCTTGTTATCAACCAGAATTTTGGTATCGGTGTATCCCTATAAACAAACAACATATTTACTGTATTTCTAGTTCCACTTTTTGTAATGTCTGTTTAATGATTGACTCTTCTGAGATGATGTATGCCTTAAATAATCTTCATTTGGGAGCAAAAACTGATAACTGAAAATACCGTAACTGGAGTGAAATAATCAGCATATCCTGTCATTAATTGTATCAAATGTAATTACTTTAATTTTTTTAACTGAGTGACAGCCATAACGATAATATAATGACATAATAACATAAAAAAAACACAAACCATGAATGTCAGCAGTTGTCAGTCCTTGTTAAAAATAACAGAGAAGAAAAAAATGGTTTGAATTTCAGATTTCAGCACAGGACTATATATAAAAATGTATGCCAGCGGTCTGAATCCAGAAGCATGCTGTGTGCCCCAGAGCTATTGAGAAGCTTCTCCTAACGACCTGCTAGGGGCCGTTGGCTGAAAGGAAAGTGCTACCAAAACAAGTGAGCCATCATTAAGGTCATCAGAGCTAAATAATACAATTCCTGCCCTACAAGAAAACCTAGTGGTGCCGGGTTTTTTTTCTCTTCTTTTTAACAGGGAAACAGCATTAATTTGTATAAAGGTTCATAGCCATTTTTTTAAACTGTGCAATTAAAAAAATTGCTGATGTCGTTCCTGCACTTTAAATTTATTTTACGATTTATTGAAAACTTTGCACATGATATAAACTTTCCCATAAAAGGCGTACCGTTTTACTGGCAAGAGTGTTTTGCCAAAATGCAATAAATAACCGTCAGCAGAAGTCTTAATACTAATTTGATGCGCAGATATTTTGAGGTGACAAGGTTAATGCATCCATTTTTTCTCATATCATATCAAATCAAAGCAATTTCCCTGGCCTTTAGTCCCTCTATCTGTGGGTCATAATCCTCTTTAGGGTCTTTCTGCAGCTATGTCCAGTTACTAAATGATGAAAATCTTATTCAGCTTCACTCAGTGGCCTGGCTAATAGGAAATGAGCACATTTTAAAAAACAGCTAAGTGTTTTAGGCTGGGAGGAAAGTGGAAGTGTTAATATCATTACATTTGAAGAAAGCGTTTGTAACACAGATTCTGTTTCTTAAATGAAGATTGGCCAGTGCATTATGGATGTATTGACGGCAGGCATGAGGGAAAGATTAGTGGTATATCCAGGAACCCTCTCAGCGTAACCATACCCTAATCTCTTAATTGTGTAGTTCTCTTTCAAGCACTCAACAAGCATTAACAAAATTAGAAATGTTTTTCTTCCCCCTCCTCTTTGAGGGTTGAGTATGATTGATTAATGTTTGAGAAACTCTGTGCATCAAGGCATGTAGAAATACTCTGCTCAATTGAGTTCAACTTGATTCTTTATAGCGGTGGTTCTCAACTGGTGGGTTGTAACCCAAAAAATGATTTCTTCTGATTGTATTAGTTTGCATTGTTCAAACTGTATAATCATATGTGGTTCATATAGCAAAGAAAATGCTTCCTTAATCTTTTGTTATTAACATCAAAGGCTGCACATCCAGTCAAACCTTATGATATTTTGATGAAAACACATCTTTCTCGTCTGTGAAGTTAGTAGTTGCTGACATGAACAGGGTGCTTGACATCCCCTCATCCTCAAAATCCATGAACAAAACTAATTTAACAGAAATACATTAAATGCAGTTTGTAGTTCGGTTGGATATGTAAAAAAACAAGTAAGTACAACAATGCACAAGTTACTTAACGGTAGAGGGGGAGAGAGAGAGAGTGAGAGAGAGAGAGAGCACGCGCAATTCTTCTGGGAAAAAAACCTGAAGTTCAGGTTTGCATGAAGCTGGATGACCGCATGCCCAGGAGACTACAGGCTGTCATTAAGGCTAAGTATTGATAGTTGTGTAAATACTGTCATACTAACAGCTGTCTGAATTGTTTTGGTTGATTGTAATCTATTACATACCTTTCTATCAAAATGATCTAACTATCAATTATCAAGATGAATTTGTTCTGACACAGTTTAACTCTGAGTTCTTGTCATATTTTATTACCATTTTCTAAACTATAGCGAATAAACTGTGATAATGTGAGAAATGTTGAAGGTGTCTGAATAAATTTTGGTTTGACTGTATCTATTTGATAAATGAAGTTAATCAACTAACATTATACATACCCTTTTGGTTTCTGTACCCAATATTTAAAAAATGTACAAATGCAATAAAAATATCGGTATCGGTACTCGGTATCGGCAAGTACCAAAAATAAAAGTATCGGTATCGGGCGAGTACTGGAGAAAGTGGTATCGGTGCATCCCTAATTTAAATATTGATACGTTATAGTGGACAAGCTCTATGTCAACTACTGCAGATTTGCAGAACAAAGTTGCAGATTTACTACAGATTTAAACCTTCACAATTAATTGTTTTAAATCAGAATAATACTTAAAGGGGTAGTTCATTCAAAAATGAAATTTGTCATCAATTTATTCACCCTCAAGTTGTCCCAAACCTGTATTAGTTTCTTTCTTCTGTTGTACACGAGAAGAATGTTGGCAACCAAATATTTGACGGTAGCCATTGACTTCTATAGTATTTTGGCCATACATGTAAGTCAATGGCTACCGTCAACTGTTCAAAAATGTTTTTTTTCTTCAGAATATCTTCTTTTGTTCTCAGTAGAACAAAGAAACTAATACAGGGTGAGTAGATGATGACAGAGTTTTCATTTTTGGGTGAGCTATCCCTTTAACAGGTTTTTGTGTATAAATTATCATATATATATAAATTCACTGGTGATTTGATTTCAAGTGGTTTCAGAACACATATGTTTGTTTACTTTTGTACAATCCTGGTACTGTATTGGATTGCCACTTGAATGCAAATCTAAAATCTGTGTCCTGAAGCAAAACCAGTTGAGGACCAATTGCTCTATACCATTCCCATTATTTGAGAAAAAAAAGAAAATATTGTCATGTGTACCATTTCTAGCATGGGAATGATGTCTTGCCTGTCTTATTCCCTGCTCTCACCACCTTTTGCATGGTTCCATGTTGCAAACCTCAGTTTTGACAGATCTCATTTTCTCTCCCCTCAGCCTGCTCTCAATGATTGACTTGTAATTACTGAAGGGAGGTGCTGTATTTGGTGTGTAATGTGTTACTCTAATTTGTATGTCTCTGTTGACAGATTCCAGGACAACCAATGAGTTGTGATACGGACCAGCTCAGGGTAAGTGATGCTTCGGTGTTGCTTTGGGTGGTCGTGTGTGTGTCTGTGTTTTGTGTGCTTTTTGTATTGCTATTGAGCTTCTGGATGTTGTTGGTATTGACCTTTTAATTAATCAATCCAAGGCGATCATAAAACTGTGATTCATTCATGTAAAGACAAATTATTTAGTCACAATGACTTTAGAATGAATTTTTGTGTATCCTTCATGTTCATGTATCCTTCATCCTTCATGTTCATTTCAGCATCTCATCCAGAAACCTGTTATTCCCTTATACTCTGCTGTGTCCATATTAAAAATACAACAAAGGTTGCCTTGCCTTCTCATGAAATTTTAATATTGGCTCTCAAACCCTCCTGCTCACTCACTGGCCTGAAACGCCAGGGTAGCAAAGGTGTCAGCTTCACTCCTGATGAAGACTCTCCCAAAGATCTTCATCTTCTTCAAAAACACCACATCTGTGTGGAGGGATGACCATGTGTCCTGCTGACTCTGCCTTGAGCTCACAGAGCACACAGTGTGTATTTGCAGCCCTGCAGAACCATGGGAGAGATGTGCAGAGGTGCTGCAGTCCCCTCTCAGTGCTGTAATTTATCATGGTTTGTTGAAGGGTTTTAAGTCTGATAGGGCTGTTATGATTAATGCACAGACCTTCCTATGCATACACACACATCACTCTCATTTTCCTAGCAACTACTTTCTTTATTTGTTTTTTAATGATACATATATTTTTAATTTCTGTTGACATTAGAGCAGTAAATGTGGACTAAATCAATAATGATTATATAGTATATGTACTGCTAAATCAGCATTGGCCTCTGCAAATGCATATTATTATTATTATTATTATGAACACAGTCCAGTAATGATTTGGCTCTTGGAAACATGAAAAGCACTTCTCTTATTTCTTTGTCTTTTATTTCTTACTTCTCTTATTTCTTTGTCATCTCATTTCCTCTTGTTAGTGACTCACTCATGAGTCTGAGGACAGTTGTTTCAGAAGTGCTTTTTTGGAAGCATGCCTTTAAAGGGGTCATATGATGCGATTTCAAGTTTTCCTTTCTCTTTGGAGTGTTACAAGCTGATTGTGCATAGATAATTTGAGAGAGGCAGGGCATAGAGGACCTACAATAATGTACAGTATTTGAAAAATAATGTGTTTTTTGAACATTAAAGCATGTCAACATATTCTGTTACACCAAATACACAAAATAATGATCTTTAAAAAAGCATCATATGACCCCTTTAATTTAGATTATTTGAAGGATCAAGTATGATGTACTTAGCACTACTACTTTCTGTCTTTTTTTTATAAGCTATATTTTTTGTCATAAACTAAACAAATGAGATGCACTACTGCTTTAAGACTGTTTAGCTACTGTTTCAGACTTGTAGCTTTTTAATTGGGTTAAAGGGCACAATCGGAGCAAGGAGGCGGCAGCTGAATTGGTCTGCTCCATGTAAATGGACATGTCAGTAAGCGGCACTCAGTTCCCATGACCATTAGACCTTTCTTGCCCCGAAGTAAAATGGTTTAACGAAATTGTATGCTGAAGTATGTTCGTTTTGCTAGGGTGCACAAACAATGGGCTTTACATTGTACCTGCCATTTATCTTTGTTTAGTATGTCAACAATCATTTATTGTTTTCAGAATGTTGTTCAGAATATTGACCGGATCTCTCTGTACTAATCGTTTCATTCGGAAGAAAACCGTTCCATCTTGTTGCAAATATAGTACATTCTGCCACTAAAATCTTATGAAATGAGCAGCAGTCAAAGCCAGTCATTCCTGCTAGGCAGTACATGCCGTTATTGTGTCTCTTAATATATTGAATAAAATATTTAACACTTAGATTTAACATTTTAATACGCTGTTTCATTTTTCCTTTCTTAAATATATATTTTTTTCCCTGTGCCCTCAATATAATTTTCCATCCTGTTAGTCTTTGTAATATCCCTTTAACTAACATAAGCCAGTTGTATAATGACATCATCCTCCCGGAAGTGACATCAATTTGCTGAGAAAACAACAGAAAAGACAAGTCATAAACAATCAGTGTGTTAGCAATGAATTTCATGAATTCATTTTTTTTTTTTTTTTAGTATTTAAGATAAGAATACAGATATCATAATAAATAAATAAATATGCTCAATGTATAAACTACTTTAAATTCTTCACTTTAATAAGTGAACGTCTATGCTTTGCGTTATGCCTTAGAAAATCCCTTATCTGTGGCAAATCACTTTAATGCAAGCATGTCATATTGCTTTAATATGATATGTGTGTGTTTGTCTATTTGCTGTATGTGGGCCTGAGTCTGAGCCTTTAACTTAATCATTAGTCCTTACACTTTCTTTCTGTCTTGTTGTGACAGCTGTACTTTCTTTTTTATTGTTTTCCTTTTAAAGGGGAGTCAAATTGCTTCCTGAGGAGAATTGAATATTTAAATTTCCCTCAGAATTTAATTTCCCTTATATATACACTGGCAAATCTCATTGCGTTTGTATCTCACACACATGAAACCAAAAAAAATGGACCTTGCTCATATTTCCATTTTGTCCCCTCTTGGTTTGAAATCCATTTACAAAAAGCTTCTCTAATACCTGTTTCTCTAAAACCTGTGTTTGATTAAAAACCCCATCCCTCTTCTAAACAATAGTAATGAGTTTTAGCCTCATACAGTATGTGCTTTTCTAGATAGTTACGGCAGGGCTGTAGCTGGCTGCTGGCTGCATGTCTGGTCTCTCAGTAGCAGTAGCGTGGTAGAGTCAGCAGATGGCTGTAGAAAAGTGCTGTAAGGAGGCAGCCAGTGCGTCAGAGCCAGAGCAACCCGAGCGGGAAGGCCTTGGCCTCAGTACACGCTGCTTTTATCTCCAGCACATTCACTCCGGACGAGGAAGAGGAGAACGAGAGGGGAGAAAAAACCCATCCAGGCTGCAGAGTCAGGTGCAAGCTCCACATTTAGGAGAGGGTGGTGCTTTCTGTCTCCTTTTCGTCCCGTTGTACCATTTTTGATCTTAGTTTACCTGTATTTTTTTTTTTTCTTTCATGCCTTTTTTCTGCTTTTTTATTTACTTAAATCTCTCAGAGCTGAGATTGCAGTATTTTTTTTTTTGGAAGTTGCAAGCTTATTTTTTTTCGGTCAGTTGTCTTCTTACCTTCCCTCAGGACAGAAGATGAGTCTTTTGATTTCTCACTGATGTCTTCTCCTGCACATCAGCTTACGGACGACAGCGTCTGAGGATCTGAGCAGTGGTTTGTTAGAGGGAAAAGTCCTTTTTGCGGGGGAAAGATCTGTTTCGGATCATCCTATCAACTGTGCGTTAACGTACACGTACCTTTCTTGTGGAGCCTGTACTAGATAAACCTACACCATCACCCTCCTCTCTCTCTCTCTCTCTCTCTCTCTCTCGCTCTTTCTCTGGCACTTTGAGTGCATAGTTGTACTGGACTTCCTTGGTGCACGGATCTTCTCATTAAATAGATGCGTCAGGAATTGGCTTCTAAGCAGGGGTTGTCAGTGAAAGGGTGAGGAGGACCAAGTGGGGAAAGGCAAGAAAGAGCAAAAGAAAAAAAAAAATAAGAGCAAGAACAAGACTGCTAGAAGCATCTGAAACCTTGTGAAGTAGCTTCTACTTCCTCCAAGTGTCAGTTTTAATAAGCTCTATTATAGTGATATAATAAATTATACAAAAGAACTGTGAGCCTGAGAGAGTGGAAACAAGAAGGATTCAGCCGGGTTTCCGTAGCTGAGCTCGAGAAGTTAAAAGAAGCTACGTAAGGAAGCATTTCCTCACTGCCGGAGAGCCCCTGACTCCACGCTCAAGATGATGATGTATTTGTGGGTAGGTAACCGATTGTGCCGCGTTCGTTGGTGTTTGCAGACTGCTGTGTGTGTATGTGCATGTGTACTGTATACTAAAGTGTTGTTATTGACGTTTATGTGTTTTCTCGTCTGATCATTTGAGATTGTTTGTTGCAGGACAGAAATCAGTCTAAACACCTTTGATCCTCTCCACATGCGATATGCTCTGTTGTGTTGTGTTGTGTTTGTATACCGGTTAGCAATCAGTCATTTGAAAGTTTCATCCCTCTCTCATCTCGTCCTTGGCGAGGCTACTCTTTCTTTGGGGTAGAGAGTGTCAGAGAAGCGGTGTGCGACACGTTGATTCATAACTGCAGGGTTAAAGCACAGGAAGTCATTTTAGAGAGCTGTAAGCGCATGTGTCTTGGCCTGCTCATTATCTGTCTCTTCACCTGCCATTATCACTCAAAATCAGTCCTAGCTGAGGAAATTCCACTGCACTTAATTGCCCATGGAATACATTTAAAGCACCCTGATGACTTCTTCACTGTGAGGGTTTATCAGGAAATTAATCTCATTTTAACAAATCTTAATCTGATGGGCAGTTCAAGTGAAAATAGAAATAAGGAACACGTTTATCCTTTACATAATGTGTCAGCTGGAGTTTTTTTTCTTTTACTTTTTGTTTGATTTCATATTTTGACTAGCAATTAAAAGTGTATTTGGATCCATAAAATAAGGAAGACGAGATTAATAATAATAATAATAATTATTATTATTATTACATATATAATTACTATATAAATATTATATGTTATTATGTAATTAAATTATCATTATTATGGTGATGATCGTTATTTTTATAACAATAATGCAATTAATCATTCTAAAAATGTATTGCTGTTATATAAATAATAATACATTTTTATAATAATAATAATAATAATAATAGTAATAATAATAATAATGCATTTTCTTGCATTAATGAAAATTGTAATGCAAGCCGAATGAATACTGTTATTTATTTTTAAGTACAGAAGTATTCTTATAATATTAATAATTAAAGTGAAAACATGCTTTTAGACTCTATCTGTAGTCAGAAGAGCTCAGAATCAAAAGACTTGATAAACACACTAGACAATCTCCAGTTACTTAGTCATGCAGCTACAGCAAACTGAAATTCTGTATTAAGAAAATGAATATTGAATGTTTAATTGGAACATGGGTGGTCTGGAAGGAATATGCTTCGTGGAAAAGATTCAAGGATGAAATTTCCCAGGAGATGCAGAAAATTACTGTGCTGTATAAAAGTATACAGTTCTTGCTAAATATTTAATTTGCATCATTTAAGTTGGCTTATGACAAGAAATTCACTTCTTTGCTGGTTCATCTGAACAGTACTGATACAGTGATAACCCATTCAGTATTTAACCAAATACAATTAAATAAATAATTAATAATGAAATAATAATTAATTATTTAAATAAATAATTAAATCCATTCATCCATTCATTCATACACTATTACTTTCATAGCAATCCTAAATTATTTTACATAATAAAGACAGAATGATGTCCAGAGGCCTAATATTGCTGAAACTCTGTATAATGACAGAGAGCAGTCTGGGTAAAGCTATGAATATGACATGTTGTTTATATTAATAATTATTATGAAAGTTGATATTCTGGTCATATTTTTTCCAAGCACATTACCAACCCACACCAATCTTAATAACTACTATTAATTTTTGTATTTAATCATTTATAGGTGATATATTATTAACAAGGGCTGGAAGTGAAAAATGCCTTATACTCAGGTGTGCATAATTATTAAGCAGGTTTTCTTTTACGGGTAAAATGTGCCAAACAAGAGATTTAACTCACACTGAACATTTAAAAATTATGAAATGCCCATGAGAAATATTCAAAATTAATGCAATACAGAAATTGCTATATTAAATCATGACCACTGGACAGCAAAATGCTCATTGGGTCAGCAAAAAAAAAAAAAGAAGATGCATGTTAACAGCAAAAGACTTTAAGAATTTAGGTGAAGAATTTGGTGTGAAACCACCAGGAACCCTTTAGTCTCCAGCACCACCATCTTCCAGAACTGCAACCATCATGGAGTCTGCAGAAGTACAAGGTGTCAGGTCCTCAGGGACTTGAGATAAAGAATCCTGAAACATAACCCCCACTTAATATGAATCACATGCTGTGTGATTGTGATTATGAAATACATGAAGACTGATTGTTTGAAAATTTTTTATAAGCAGATATATTGAGAGTGATTCCTGAGGTATCAGCACCAGTTCATGTTGGACAGAAGTGGCGGTGGTGAGGGGGTCGTGGTGTGAGCTGCTACATCAATGAGCAAGACGGACCTTTCAGGGTTAGAGATGGGCTAAAAATGAGCCCCCAAAACTTACTGCCAGATTCTTGAAAATAAATTCTTGAAAGAGTGGTACAAGAGGATGTGGTGCTGGTCCTTCAAGAGTCACTCTCAACTTATCTGTCTATAAAGCCTAAAAAAACTCAGTCTTAATGTATTTCACAACACATCAGCATGTTATTCTTATTAAGTGGGGGTCATATATTAGGATTTTTTTTTTATCTTAGCAAAGTCCCTGAGAACCTGACACCTTGTACTTCTGGAGACACCAGGTGGGTTGCAATTCTGGAAAATTGTAGCAATGGAGACTAAAGGATTCCGGGTTCACACCTAATTCTTCACCTAAAGTCTTCATTCTTTTACAGTTGATGTGTCTTTTCTTCTTTGTCTGTTTTTTTGCTGACCCAATGAGCATTTCACTGTCCAGTGGTCATGATTTAACTTTGCAATTTCTGTATTGCATTAGTTTTTAATATTTCTCATGGACATTTAATCATTTTTGTGCTTGGAAAAAAATATGACCAGAAAATCTACTACTAAAATCTACACAATAATTATGCACACACTGTATATATATATAGAGCAGCCCCTCACGGACGATTGTTGCATAAAACATAATAAAACAACATAATAAAACAACAACATAAATAGTCCATGCTTGGTCCTCTCTCACCCTTCACTGCCATTACTCCTCCTTTTATTCTTCCGGAGCTCCTCCGTGGGACTCGAGACCGGTGAGTGGTGCAGGTGTCACTCATTATCATTTGCTCCACTCGCTCCGCTCCCACGGCTCTCGGCCCCGCCCCACTCATCACAATATACAGTATAGAATCAATGATGCAAATTTCATCAAATATGAGGCAAATCCAAATTCTGCTGTAAGGCAGCTCTAAGACAATAGTGTCATTATTTAGCTCAAATCAGCGTTGATTCAGTTCAGTTCAATAACTGTGTAAAGTTCACCAGTTATGAAACAAGTTCAATTCAGCTACAAGCAGCTCTACTGAAGATAGTAGTGTCATTATTCAGCTTAGGTCAGGTTCAATAACAGTGTCAATGTCAAAATTGGTCAATTATGAATGACCTATAAAGCAGCTCTACCATAGACAAACGTGTCATTATTAAGCCAAATTCAATTCAAGTTTCATTCTTATTCAATATTGTCAGTGCCATCAAATCGATAATATTAATTTTAATAATATTAATCTAAATATTAAGTGTTTTTGAACCCCAGCTAAGCAAGGCAAAGGCAACAGTGACAATAGCTAAGAAACTAAACCGCTGTGAAAAGAATCAGCAATCAGTAACCAAATCACTGAACGTCTTTTGAGTTGGTTATTGTATAATCCATAGAGCAGTTGTCTGAGCTACTTTATGAACTATTAGAGGAAATAGTAACTTTTGGTTGAGCTTTTGTTTAATGTTGTCATTAGAAGTACATCCCTTTCCCTTCATGTAGATTAACAGCGTGTGTGTGTGTGTGTGT
>NW_015539895.1:1023253-1041916 GCF_001515605.1 Sinocyclocheilus anshuiensis | reverse complement strand
GTGTAGGGTTGGTGTAGGGCAATAGAATATACGGTCTGTACAGTAGAAAAACCATTACGCCTATGTAGAGTCCCCACAAGGATAGCTGACCAGACGTGTGTGTGTGTGTGTGTGTGTGTGTGTGTGTGGAGAGTGAGACTTAAACTATCATAGAAAAATGTAAATGTATCATTGGCTATTAAGATAGAGGTTTAAAGAAGGATCTTGAATCTATATATTTAAATATTGTAATTGTTTCTTTCCATAATATCTTTGTTTTGTATGCCAGTTTGCATGAGATTGGATTGCATGAGAAATGTGTACATCACTGTGTATTTATTTATTTATTGTATTTAATTTGCTTGTGCTGGGCATCTTTGTACAAAACAATGTGTATGTATATACTGTATATAAGAGTTTATACTTTACACGTGTCGTTAGATGAATATTTATGTAGCTGGGTAACAGATAAAAATGAGGCTTAAGAACATTTGATGTATTCGCAGTGGATATAATTGACATTAATCTGTCTGTCTGTCTGTCTGTCTGTCTGTCTGTATAGTACTGTAAAAGGGACTAAGTTTGGGTATAGAATGCGTTGTCACACTTTTTTAAACATTTAAATAAGTCTTGTCTTTGAATTTCTTTTATTCATTTCAGTTCTTCTTAAATTAAAATTTGAATTGTTATTCTGCATACTGTTTGTTACCTCAATTCAAATTCAAAATCCAGAGTGACACCACATTATATAACAGAACCTTGTCCCTTAAAAATGACCAGTAGAGTTTAATTACACTTGCATTTTTAAAGGGAGTTTAGTTAACTTGTGCAGTGTGCACTGAACCGCACTTGTCACTATGTTTACATAGAATAGAAACGAAGCCTCACGTCAGTTATTTGTTCATACTGAAGCCACTAATGCAAGCTGTTGTATAAACCTGTTAGTAAACACGGTTGTCAATCCCAAACTCAGTCTCTTCCCAAACTCATCCTGCGCACCAGGATATTGCCTCTGAAGTTTACTCACCATTGTTCGGTTTTAGATTACAAGCGCATGAGGACAGATTTAAATGACCTGCCATGTCATTACCTGTTTATTCGCAAATACTGAAAGCACAGTTGTGTTGGTCATTATCTGCTGTCATGAAATGACAGTTTGTGGCTTTTTTCATCGGTCTGTTATGATGATTGATGGAGACAGGTGGCTGTTCTTTACAGATGGCAACATATCAAAGTGGCATCATTGTAATGACAGAGGAGCCTATGACAGATATCAAACCAGGACTCGGATGCTTTAATGTTACATTGCTCAAAATCCAAAACTTTTTTATTCCCTGTTGGACATTGAAACCTTTCATCTGATTCCACCGTGCCTGTTTTTTTCCCCCTCCTGGTTGTGATGTGGCCGTGACAGTTTTAATCTAATTTATAAAATGGAATATATGTATATATGAAAACCTCACCGGGATGAACCCATAAATGCAAAGAAAGAATAAGAGGAAATTTAAAGATGAATTTGCCCAGATCAATGACATTTTGAGAGATTGTCTGCTCTGTTATAGATATACTAAAATCATTACCCTTCTAATTAAATTTCCTGCCAGAGAAAACAAAAACGTGAAAGCACTACAAGCTCTTTCATAAACAGCCTTTATTACATAAGTATATTCATCACCATAAAAGCATCGGGCCCATACACATATGGTCTAGAGCTTTGCAGTAGTGGAGATTTTTATTGGGGGGCTATAAAATACAATACACCAGCAGCGCATACCACAGAGAGAAAGAAAATCGCTTTAGTGCCTTACACTTTTTTGTGTTCTCGGATAAAACGGTCAGGATAGGAAAACACCTTTGTGATAACAATTGCAGCCAGGCAGCCTAATGCACTTTGAAGCCCTAGTAAAGGCCCGGATGAAACTGGTCAAGCTGACACTGTATTCATGGTTCACCGTCAGTGGGGCATTACATGCCTGCGCAAACAGATGCATTCTGGGTATGTCTGCGACACTGTGGAAATTTCAAATATAGTGAATTAGCAGTTGTTTGCAGCCACATTGACCAATGGGTGTATTTACATACAACATTTTAAATCAATGAATAAATGCAAATGGTGTAAATGTTGTTCTTTATCAGGTAAAGGTCACAGACTATTAAATCAAAGCCTGATCACCAAATGTAGATTCAGTTATTCAGTGTTTAAATGGTAAGAATAACCAATCATTGTCAGAGGTAACCATTCCAGCCAATCAGCTTTCAGTATCACACACGTGCGTCATCAAAAGTGCTAGTGGTTTACAACAGGTGCTGTGAAACTTATTTAACATTTAAGTTGTATAAAAATATTGACCTCAGATAAAGTGAGACATAATGAGGGGCCATATATAAATAGATGGTGTTTTTCTGCACATAGGTGAATAGATGTTAGGTGGAATGGGGCCCTCCATTCATGAATAAATGTTTATGATGGCCAAAGTCTTTATGTTCCATTGATTTCCTATATTGTGTTGCCTTGGTGATAGTAGAGATAATACAGCCCCATTAACTGTTTTAAATACATATCAGCCTCCTCTAATTAAAATTTCACTGCATTTTGCTCAACTAACTCACGTGGCCTCATTGGGTCCTGTTGTTGTTTTAGCGCCACAGCAGAAGAAATCATATTTTATCAATGTTCAGTCTGTATTGTTGAAATAAAAAGTGTGTACTGAGAAATAATGGCAAGAAATGTCTGACTCTTATGAGTCAGTTCTTTTCTAGTGAATCAAAAACATACAGCGTGAATAGTCTGGCTTGATTGCTGAAACAATTGACTTCTTACGAGTCGTCGAATCAAAATCACAGCGGAAAAAGTGGCTGTGTACTGCCCAGTACACAGTGCATACTGCCTACTATTTTTTTTAAAGAATAATGTGTGAAACAGTATACAAGAAGCAACAAATAATGTTTCAGAGTAGTATGCTACAGTATTGTCACATGACAAACACTGAACATTAATTTAGCATCCATTTTGATGAAACATCACATGGAGCACGTTGCGTTGTGGGAAACAGTATCCCATGCAGTGTCTTCAGATGCATACATCAGATTTCGGCAAATGTAGTAGGTAATCCGGGAATTCCATGCATACAGAAAATTCACATACTGTTCACAGTATACACATAGCATACTGCAATATAGTAGGAGTTGAATGGTAGTATGCCATTTCAAATAACGCTTCTGTACTAATTTTATTGTACTTGACTTGAGTTATATTTTGCCGATTCTGGCAAATAAGTCATCCGGGTATTCCATGCATACAGAAAGTTTGCATACTATGCACAGTGTACATACTGGATATTGCAGAAATAGTAAGAGTAGTATGATAGTATGGCATTTCGAACACAGCAAGTCCGATTCAAGTGACTCTTATGAGCAGGTTCTTCTTTAGTGAATCGCAAACATACATTGTGAACAGTTCGATTCTTGAATAACTCTTATGAGTCGGTTCTTGTATTTGTAAAAAAAATAATAATAATAATAATAATAATTATAATAAAAAGAAGCAGTCTGTCTCATAATATAAAACATTAGCAGATAGAGAATATCCTTCTTATGTAAGCTAAAATATACGCAGGTGGCTTTCTTGAGCTGATCAACCTTGTCTTAAAAATTGAAGTCTTATCGTCTTGTTCTCCCAAGGTTTCTTGCTCTTTTATGTACATTTCTTAGGGAGTTTTTCTTTGCCACTGTCATTGTTCTTTGTTTTGCTTGTGGAGGAAGGCAGTAGACTTTGTAAAGATGCTTGGAACAGTATGTATTGCAGTTGAATCAAATCAAACTGAATTGAATCTATTCATGTTTTTTTTTGTTTTTTTACTCAAAAACTTCAAATATAAATTTCAATTTAACACCTTGTGTTATTGCTTAGAAAACTTAAAGTTTTAGCACTAACCTGATATAACCCATATTTTCTTTCAGACTGGACACTAATAACAAACCGTTTTGTAAATCCAAGCTACCATTTATCCTCATTATTATTTCTGTTATCTAATTCCATGTTGCAGAGCAAGGATTTGTCCAGCTGTAACAGAATAACATGAAACCAGGGATATCCTAAAAGGACTGAGACAAGAAAAGAAGTTTCTAGGTGGCTCAGATTGGCTCGCCTTTCATGTGGATCCAAATTGGAGTCAGTGTAGGCAGGGAGGGGCGAGAGGGAGCTCACACTCCTCATTAGACCCCTCTCTCTCCTCAGGTTGACCAGTCTCCAGGCCTGTAATGAGCTGGACATTATGCACAGCAGAGGGGGAAAGCAGGTGAGCCGCTTTTGTGTCAGAGAAACATCACATCCAAATGCTTCATAATGAGAGCCAAAACCTGGCCCACGATGGCCTATCTGACAGCACAATATCAGTGAATGATGCCTTAATTAAATGAATTGACTCATCTTAGTGTTTTTGTCGAGGTTCAAGAGACACTGTTTTGCTCAGCCCCATCCCCCCTGCCTGTCAACCAAACATAATTTGTAAGTCACAATGTCTGCTAGCGGGGTTCACGCAACTGTTGGACAGCCCTGTGCGGTTTGTCAGCGAGATGTAGTTTCAGGCGAGCCATCAGTGATTAAGCGGCTACAGGTGAGCATTTAGACAATGATAGGAGTTACTGTCCAGTTGATAGAAATCCTCTAGAAACATGGGTTTTACAGTGGCTGCGACTGAAATCGCAAACTCTTGGAGTAGGTACTTCTTTTGAATGAATTATTAGTTCATGACCATTAAAAAGTATGTTTTGTCATGTAATCCAAATGTATTTGTCATGTTGTTATTGACAGGTCATTTAGACACTTCTTGTTTCATGAGTACTGTGAATTGGACAATACTTTTTTCATATCCGATTTTTTTTATTTCATAATTTTTTTGCTTCCTATATAGTAAAAAGTATTGTAAAAAAGTATTTCCAGGTTGTGATGTCTTAGCTTTGCTCATAAATATTAATTAGGAAGTGCACAAATAATTTCAATATTTTATATTTAAACTAGAAAAGAAAATTGTTGCGCTCCAAATAGATAAAAATCATTTTGCTTCAAGTGACTCCAAAAAAGTCATTACAAGTCAACAAAAAAGTTTCTGACTGCACAATGAAATTCAATCCAGACTAGAAAAGATTAGCAAAAAAATATTTTATTAAATAAACTGCATGGTGCAAAAAGGTGCAAGGTGCAAGTGATTTAAAAGCTAGACAAGCACAAGCAAACGTTTGCTAGAGTTTTTTTAGTCTGGATTAAATTCAGTGCATGGTCAGCAACTTTTTTTTACTTGTAACTATTTTATATTTAAATCATTATTTTTTTAAATAATTAGTATATAAAATAGGGCTGTCAACAGATTAAAATTTTTTATCTAATTAATCACACCCTTTTTCTGTGATTAATCGCGATTAATCGCACACTTCATGAAATTAAGCATAGACCATTTATCTTGTTTCAAATGTTTATTTTGTCATCATTTGCTATATCCAGCAAAGTAAACCAAAAGATTGAAGGGTGATTCTCAAAAATATGTCTTTTCTGCAAGCTTTTTTCAAGATAAATTTAGATGTCTTTCCAAAAAAGGACACTTAGAGACTCCAAAAGGACACCAAAGAACCAAATGATATAAGGAGCCCATATAAGCACATATGAAAGAAACAAAATGCTAAAAAAAAAAAAATCTGAATTGTGTAGTATGTGTACAGTGCAACAGCAAAGAGCTTTTTTACATTTTAGAGAAGTCAAGTTGTGATACCGAACAGGACCACATGGAGATGCCTAAACCAACCGCCTGCTGAGTGCATATATCTACTACAGTACACGGATCCATTCAGAATAACTAAACACAGCAACATACACAGGACAAATCAAAACATTATCGTGAATGTGTGTGGAAACATCGTGAATGTACGGAAATGTCTGTGCCTGTGCAATGTGCGATCAGTGCGTCAAGAGCACTCATACACGCACATGAACCGATCATCTCTTCCTCTTTACTAGTTATAGCATGAAATAAACATGAATGAACATCAGAAGGAATCCTGTTTCATCCAAGGAAAGACAGCAGTACACACCATTTTTCAAGTTCAAGTCCACCAACGTTAATCTACTCTCCCGTCTGGTTTGTTTGACGGACAAAAATGGCAGATTCTTCATTATGATTGGTCAGATTGCCTGTCAATCAAACTCTCGGCAAAGGGTCAAATATTTAAAGAACACTTAAACAAATTTTGAAGTACTTTGAGCTATTTTTAACATAAAACAATTTACTCAAATGAACTTGACATTTAATTTGATATCTTGCCACTGTTGGTCAGGGGATTTTATAGGTCAGTGGAATGCATGAATGAGCATTTGAACTTAGGAGTGGTAATGTTATTGGTTTCATTATGAGGCGTTCAATGTTCTACTCCATCCTTATTTAACTATGCATTTGAATAAGCCAATATTGCCATTTTAAGTCTGTAGCTGTATGTCAAAAGCAGCGTTCCCATTTTGTTTTCACCTGATATCATTACAAACCTGACTTTTTTTCTTCCATGGAACGCTAAAGATTAACACACTAGTCATTATTCACTGAAAAAATTGGCATCCCCCCTTGGTGTGTTCATGATTTTGAATATAGAAGTGTCTTATTTGCAAACAAATCTTTAACAAAGGTTTTGTGAACTGAATCAACTGATTCGTTGAAAAGATCTGAGCTGAAAGAAGGTTTTGCCCATGAATCAGACACTATTGCTACTCATCAATGACATGGAGGGCAAATGTCAGGATTTTTTTTTGTGACAATAAATTTAGACTTCAGTCCCTTTCTCTCCCAATATAGCACATGAATCATATAGATTCATGTGCTATATGAATCTTATTCTGATTCCATAGAAGGCTTCCATAGAAGGAAGAAAGTGTTAAGAAGTTAAATAAATGATAGCCGAAGTTTTGGTATGAACTGTTCTTTTAAGAATCATCACTGTTTTATCCACGGATTGATACCCCTCATTATGTCCCCTTGAGAAAAATGTAGTTAGTAGTCAATCAGGTAATAGCCAGGAGGTTTTTAGTGCTATCATAATGAGGCAGGTACGCCGTGGATTATAGTATGGATTACAGTCTAGTTTCGTTCCACCGTAATAGAGCATTTCACGACTACCACTGAGCCGTGCAGAAATGCTGATTGATTCTGATTGGTGAGAGCTTGTGTCTCAGGGACTGGGTGAAACCAAAAGTATGTTGTGGCTGCATTACCCTTTGCAGATACACTAATCATACACAATTAATAAATCATTGCTAGTTCAGTTAGTAATTAGAGAAGGGAGGCTACGAAGCACTCGGAGCCGTGAGGTAATTAACGGGCAGGAATCTTAATGAAGAAAAGGTATTCTAAGAAATTCACTAGCGCTCACAGGTTAATTGTGCAGTTTAGTTATTAATACAACGTGATGACACTAACAAAAAAAACAAAGACAAACAAAACGAGCTCAGTTGGAGAAAAAAAGCCTCGCTTACTGTGATGACTTCTGCTCTGCTCCATTGCTGCAAATTTGCTTCAATATTAGCAAAATTTTGCTGACAGGATGCAAGCTGTGAGGGAGGCTTAAACTTTCCAGACACTCCGGCTGTGGCACACACACAATCTCAGCACAGAGGGCGTCAGCTCCCTCTCTCCAGCATCCCGCATGCTTAGCGCCTCACAGACACACACACACACAGATATACACACATGCCATTTGCTAGGAAACCTTTGAAACAATAGGGAACATCATTAGCTCACTGGAAAGCCCAGCACAGATTGAATAGGCGAGGAGAAAGGGTGTTGTGTCAAATAGTCCAAATGGAAAAGGCGATGCCCATGGGGAGTGTTGCTCCACCTCTCATTCTATTGACGTGCAGAGAAAAAGGATGGCACTGGGGAACAACAGAGAATAGCTCGTATCTCAGCGCAGGCCTGCATTACCAGTTTATTTATCCTAACAAAACGCTATTCAAAGGACTCCGCCTGATGGATTTGTGAGACTGAATTTTCACCATACTGTCATCTAATCTTTTTAACTATTTTTCCCGCCCCTAATTGCACCATCAATGCATGACAAAAACTTAAATCAAACATCGTGAACATCTGTCATCTGTCTTATTACTTAGTGGACATAAGGAGCCATGCACACATTTTTGCAATCTCTTGGTTTTTCTCTTGGTCAGTGTTTTTTTTTAAGTATAAATATAACAAATTCTAGTGAGGCTTATGTTTAAAACAAGAAAAAAAATAAGAAGAAGAACTTGCCAGTGGGGTATAGAAAAAAAATAACTTTTTATACACTATCATAGCAAATTCTGGGGTCAGTAAGATTTTTTTCATGTTTTTTTTTAAAGTCTCTTATGCTCACCAAGGCTACATTTACAGTATTTGCTAAAAAAAACTGTAAATACAGTAATATTGTGAGATATTATTACAGTTTAACATAACTGTTTTCTATTGTAATATTTATATATTAAAATGTTACTTATTCCTGTGATAGCAAAGCTGAATTACTCCAGCAGTCATTACTCCAGCCTTCAGTGTCACATGATCCTTCAGAAATAATTAAAATATGCTAAAATATGCAAAAAAAAAATTGATGCTTAATAAAATGATTAATTTAGTTATTTTATTTTGTTCTGAAAACAAGTCTTATTATCTTACTCAATTTGTAAATGTATCCTCTCAAGACAAAAGATTGATTGGAATATGTCACATTTATTGGTGGAAACAGACTGAGCAATACCTGTGGTGAGTGTTTTTTTTTTTCTTATTTATTGGCAGTTTTTTTTAGGCAGTAGTAATTTTTGGGCCATATTGAACACTTTTTTATTTGTTTAAGCATAAAGCTAACAAAATGTATTAAGGTTTAGCCTTAAAACAAGGAAAAAAAAGAGAATTTGCCAGAAAGCTACACTGTAAAAAAAAAAATGTTTCAAGTTGTAAATAAAACAAAGATTATTGGAATATGTTTTACAACAAAATACTTTTTCAGGCTTTCTAATTAAAATTACATGTTTAATTCAATATGTTACCTTGCTTTGTAATTAATTGTGAAGTTAACTAGTAACTTCTGAATGAAAATTGTTTCTATACCATTTTTTCAGGCTAAGACGAACTATAAAAATATAATTACAGTAGTTCTATTAATAGCACTAAATATTATTACAATCAGGTATTGTTTAACAACAACAACAATAACAATAATAATTCATTCAAATGTTTTGTTTTTTAATTGGTCTTATTCTATCTATCCATCTATTTTCCAACCCACTTGTCCTGTATTATCCTACTACAATTTGTTAATTTATTCTCTCAAGAAATATCTTTAATATATCAAGAGTGTATCTTGTTTTAAGGTCATGAAGGTTTGAGAAATCGTATGATTTTGGCCGTAAGGTATTAAAGAGTTGAAACAACAAATCAAACATAATGTGTGATTTGTTGTGTCAAATTTTTAATTTGCACTTTATCTTTATCCTGATGAAGGCCTGTGGTTATTTTAAAGATGATAATTGTGTTTTTGACCACAAGTGTTGCTAGATCTCTTTCCTTCAGGTCTTATGTTTTAATCCACACATCTTGTTGAGTCGGTACAATTACGCAGATCCACATTTATTGGTGGTTAGATGCAGTGTGTGGCTATTTCCTGTTGTCTCACACTCCGAGAGGAAGTGAAATGCATTCCATACAGGTGTGAAACCTTCATTGGAATGCATCAGGCGGCTAAGGCAACAGTTTTTAGAGGCGTCTCATTGACTGGAATGATATCTAGGTGCTCGCTTTTCTTTTAAATTGGAATCAGTGATGGAACAGTTGGAATATTAATGCTTTTCTGAGTCGTTTAGCATTTATGGAGCTATGGCAAAGCAACATGAGTCCCATTGTGGGCCTCCTGTAGTGTTCTATCTTCTCTGTGGTGCATTTAATAATTGGTACTCATTTTCATTCCTGCCACCCTAGTAGTTCAGCAGCTGGGTAATTACTGCAAGCCAGCTTTAAGACTATGCATGTCAGAGCATTGTGTGTGTGTTTTCCTCAACATGTTCACCAGATAATTCTACCCATTTCTGTCGGTCTCTCCACTTGTTTCGAAACTACATTTCGCAATTCACTTATTAACACCTTGCATTATTTGTAACACACAATATCATATTACATCACATTAACACTCGAATTGCATCCCTCAAGAAATGCTTGCACTCAAGAAGTGAATTTATCTCTGTCTGGGAAGAGCTTGATCCCATTTGCCCCTGGGCGACAGAGGGCTGAAATCTCCGGTCAAGGCCTGTCATAATAAGACACTGACATGATGTCCAGATGTAATCTACAGCCTATAGTTAAGCTCTTTGTGCATTGCTTTGAGGAAGCTCAGACCTAAACTTCTTTTTATGCAGTACTGGATGTTTCTTATACATCGACATAATTAATCAGGAGACAGTGTGCTCCCTCAATTAACACCGCAGGGAAAAGTGGAATTGGCCTCTTTTTGTATGTTGTGGCAGATTTAAGGACCTTTGCAGTGAGCAAACAAATGGAGAGGCCTTTAATGAGCAGCGAGAGCAGGGCTCCAGACAAAAAAAAAAATAATAATTTAAGGAGCCATTGGCTCCTATAAGAAACAAAAATAAGCGCCAAGTATTTTTAAATGCTAAAGAATAAATGTGTTTCAGTTTTCTTTTTTTATTTTCTTTTTTTAAACACTTTAACATTTCAGTCATACTGTCGTGTGTTTATGTCTCCCCTCTTTTTATAGCATCTGCATTTTAATTCATCTTGTACAGGTAGATGTCCTGGGAACTAAGGTTTTTCTTCATTAGTAACATGCAATAATATAGGAGCAGTGGCAGCCGGTGGACAATTTTCTAGGTAGGGTGCCACATCCAACAATTTTAGCATAGGAAAAGTATCAATTAAATCAATCAAGATAAATTAAAACATTTTTACATTTTTACATGTAAATGTATAAATGTTCAACATAAATGTAAAGACAGTACATAATGTCCTTAGTTTTACCATCAGTTCATGCCCGAAAGTGCAACAGAGTCAGACACAATGATGATGTTCGTATTTGCAGTACACAAGCCGCGATTAAGAAAGCTGACTCCACTACTTTGAGCTTTGTAACTCTGCAGATCTTATACATGCACAAATAGCTACATAACACACTAAAGAAAAGGAAAAATAGAAATCGCATCATATGACCCCTTTAAAGGAGGTAGTTCACCCAAAAATGAAAATTCTGTCATTATTTACTTACCCTCATGTCATTCCAACTCAACTTTTTCAACTCAGTTTTTTTTTTTTCAATGGAAACAAAAGAAGATATTTTGAGAAATGTCTTACTGGGTTTTTTTCTGTGTGTGTCCATATTAAATTGACTTTCGTTTGGACCCCATTGACTTTAATTGTATGAAAAAAAAAACAGTTTTTCAAATCATCTTTTGTGTTTCACAGAAAACAGTAAGTGATACAGGTTTGGAATGACAAAGAAAAATAAATGATGGCAAAATGTACATTTGTTTGGGTAAATAATGCCTTTAAGTAGTAACATTGCTAATATGTTGAGTGTAAGGCTAAATCTAGCAGTTTATTTGGAGATTGCTTCAGTTGGTGTGTGATGTCTGTAATGGTTTGCATCAAGATTTCGTTTTGTCAAATCTCATAAAACATGACAGTGAAGCCGGTTTGTTTGCCTGTACACGCTAAAAGTAACAGAAGAAATGGTACCATCTGTCCTCCTTTTAGTAAGACTGACTGGCTCCGAAATTCAGCACAAACATCAGACATTTTGATATAATTTGCCAGCTGCTGGGTTAGCTGGCGTTTGAATTACAGGTGCCGTGATGGGTTGGTTGTGTGAGCGGGTGTATGAATGAGCAGGGCGTGTCTCAGAGCAGCAGCTGATGATTACAGGGAGTGGTCTCGGGAGACGAGTACTCCTCCGATTGTTCCCTACCTCACGCTGCCACTTAAATGAAGGCGAGTCCCTCCGGAGGGCCTTTGCTCTTTTGCAATCTTCATAAGGAAGTGGGAACTGGGAAGCTAATTAATGATATGCTAATGACTTCAACGCAGCATCCCTTCGCAAGACTTTCTCAATATTGATGTACTCGGACCCGCTGTTGTATTATACCGTAGATGGAGATGTCAGTGAAACCGATTTACTTCAAATGTGGCCTACAGTTTAACAGTGCTATTATTTTCCTAGATTTTTTTTTTCTGAAAATATTATTTAACTCTTTCCCCGCCAGCATTTATGAAAAAAGTTGCCAGCCACCGCAACCGATTTTGATGATTTTCACTCAAATTTGATGGCCTCCAGAATATTTTGTCTTTGGCGGGGAAGCGTTGTCTTCTAAAAGACGAGATAACTCGTCAATGGCGGGGAAAGAGTTAACATTATTAGTAATATTTTGTAATTTTATATTTATTGATTTTACTCAAAAAATATATTAATTTTAGTTGACATGAGGTACTGAAATAACATGCATACAGTATATTGAGCACAGTATTATAACGTTGTAAATCTTTATACTGCAGTTATTCATTGTCTACATTTTAGTGCGTTGTTCACAAAGTGGCATATGAATTCTTTCATAGCACGCAACGTAATTTATTTGTCCATTGGCACCATTTTGTGCAGATGCAGTATTGGATTAGTTTCGGTGACTTAATTAACCCTCTAATAAAGCACTTCACTTTACCACTGATCATTCATTGTTTAGTTTAACACATGCAGCTCAGACGAGTCAATCCCCAACATTATTGACTATTGGAATATTTAAAACAATCATATTCTTTCTATATTCTTCTTCTTCAAAAACAGTGTTGATTCATTGTTCTTTGTAATTTTTTTTCTCTACATGTTTTGTTATTGTTAGTTTTACAATAAAAACTATTTAAATACCATTATGATGCACATTTTCCACCACATCCTTTGTTATCGTTGACAAAATCAAAACATGCTTTGATAATGAATATTTTTGTCAGTGAATTTTGTTGGATTTGAAACGGTTCTTATTAAAATGGCAGAATCCTTCCTCTAATTATAGAATGTCTATATAAATGTAACACATAAGCAGACTGAATCCCTTTTACGTCATTTATGTCACCATTGGTAAGGTTTTTCATTACTGGTGTGAATCTTTCTTTATGTGGTGTATGTTTTTCATTTTAACTCACTCGAAGCAAGACAGCGCCATGCTCAGCGGTGCAGGACTTTCAGAGCTCCACATATTAAGCGGTTAATTAATGGACTCCTGTCCACGTGCCTCAGTCGAATCTGTGGTGGAGGAGGCCCACACGTCAGCTCTGATGGATCGTGGATCCGTCAGCTCCGAGGCTTTTCCTGTTGGTCGGTGCTGAACCGTTACTGCATGTGACAGCCCCTGGTCCTGTCAGAACGTATCGCCCCCTCCTCACGGGCTCTGCAGCAAAGGAAAGTGACACGTTAATGGAAGCTAAAGCACTCTAATGGCAGTGCCTGGTGAAAGCACGGGGAAGTCATCCACGGCGTTTGCCCCAGCTCTCTAAGATGTCACTCCGAATCGCCGCCTTGGCATAAAGAGCGCATGCCCTTGCCCCACCCCTGTTTGTACAAACATCCTTTTAGTGCATTGGTTTTTTTATAGCCCGTATATATTTGCTCTGGACCTTTGGGGTTTCGATTATGAGCTGAAGTACTAATTGGTAGAAAAACACTTCAGCATTACTTATGATTCTAGCACCCACAAACATCTAATTAGCACTCTACCGCTGGCCTCCATCTTTTCTGAGCATTTGTCTTCTATTTAAAGGATATTCTGTTTCCATGGTTTTTTATATATGGGAACACTGGAAGAGAGAAAAAAGGGAGAAAATAGAAAAAAGAAGAAAAGGCTCTGATTCTTTTTTTTCCCCTGCACGTTTCTTCAGAGATGATTAACGGTGAGATGGGATTGTTTTTGTTGCCAATTAGAAAGACAGCAAAGTCTTAATGCATTGAAATGAGCGCAGATCAGCAGCTGCTGTCAAGCCAAAGTTGGGGGTGGACAGCTAGCGTCTCTGCAGCTTCTGCTCTAGGTAACCAGCTGTGTGGAGGTGCTAAGGATCACTTGCCTCGTCCCACCCAGTAATCAATTTGCAGGCCCCTAGCGCAGACAGCAGCGGGGTAACAAACGACTCGCATTTCTGTTGCTTCCAGACGCACACTCAAGTGCTAATGAAAGGCAGTCTCAGCTGCCATGCAATCTGCCTGCACTCCTCATTGCCCCTGAACGTCCCCCATGCATTGGGCCCATTGTCTCTGCGCCGCCGTATTTTTGCCGGAGCCCCATCTGTTTCCGTAATTACTGTCATGTAAACTGACTTTTCTAAATTGTGCGATATGCAAAGTAAAAGAGCGGCAAGGAATCTCTGATTAGCCTCCCGGCACTGATCGTCACTGATGCGGCCGTCTGTGGCGTTTGGAAAAGTGTCACATATCAGGAGACGGTTTGAATTCCTATGCAGTCCGTGACCACGCCAGACTTCGTGCCCTGTCGCAGTCCCGGGCTTCTATTTCCAGCCCCGAATGGAGAAAATATATCACTCCTATTCAGTTATGGCATTTCTTATTTTATTTTCCCATTGGAAATGATTGGAGAAGTTGCCTGCATTCTCCACAAACCGGGAGAAACAAACAATACTATTTACAATGAGTCTCAGCCATCACAGCCTGAACGCCTTGCTCATCGGTTCCCGCTCAGCCCGGCTAGATAATGGCTGATTTTTCTGCACAAAACCCATCACACTGTGGCTGAGGATGTTAGCCATCATCCTGACTTAGGATTTACATTAAGCAAGCTGGGATCGTAATGAAAAATAACACTAACAATGACCAAACCGGCTCCCTGCAATCCGCCTCCATGTGACTTCATCAATCTTCCCTACACGTTCAGCACCTGCTGCAGTCCTGTCAACTTCCTGACATGGGATGGAGGCAGCCAGTCCTTCCTTATTAGTCTGTCAGCGATGGTGATGCGCACATCGGGTGCACAGGCTGAAATGGAGCCCGGGCCTGTAGCTCAGCACCCTGCTACTGAAATACACCCAACCTGATCCTAAATGACAATGTGGCAAGCACTGCCACTGCTCATTTACTCAGACACTCAGAGGGATCTAAACACGCCAAAAGTTGCGTCGCACCTCTGAAAGCTGCTTTGGTTTGTCACAAGCTTCTGAGGGATTGTTGTTTGTCATTTGTATGTGGATTTTCTTTGTCATCTCTTTCGTGTTTTGCCCTCTAAGTGTGATGACAAGGTGATATTAGTTGTCGTTTTGATCGAAAATGTCACAAGTACGTGCTGCTTGTTGTTTAGCAAAACACATCTCCATCTTTGACTTTGTTTTCCTGCTATTCCTATTTGAGAGCTTGTCATTAATAATTAAAAAAAAAAAAACATAATGGAAACAACCAACCATGTTCCCTTTTAACAGGAGAGTCAATTTGTTGTGGTGTGGTTGGAAGCAGTCTGCTTTTAGAAACACATTTCATGGGGAGGGATTTGTATTCGTGTTTGTCATATCTAACTGATAAGGCCACAACAGAGCGTCAAGCGTGTATTGCAAATGAGCAACGGCAAAGCAAAATAAGTATTAAGGATTAGCCACTGACAAGTTTTTTTTTTTTTCCTTCAGGTGTATATGTAACAGGCCCTTCTCATTAGTCCTGACATGTACCATGGCACACAATAACAGTTATTACACAGAGCTCACTTCTTCTGTCAGTTACCAAAGCTATAAAATGTCTGTGAAATTCAATCTAAACAGTAAAAGCTTGAAATAACCGTGAACTGTTTTCCAGCTCAGGGTATGATTAAATTTTCTTCTCACCTTAAATGGTTTCTTCCTTATTCTGGGTTGGTTTCTATTGTTGTTGTGCTGTTATAAAAAAACGCACATATTGTGGAAAATGTTTAACAGCGGTAATACTGTATGTTTAGATCCCTCTAAGTGGAAAAGAGCCAAAAAAATGTTTTTGGCCAAAATGTACTTTCTATCCAAAGCTGTGTTTATTTACTTTCCAAATTTGTTCCTGGTCTTATTGTACGTTATTCTGTGCATGTTAATCTAAGTATAACTTTCATCAAAAATCTAATAACTTTCTCCGCCTCTGCTGATGTAACCAAGGCTGTGCGGGTGGGGAAAATAATATTCGCCAATAATATTACGGCTCACTTGACACAATTCCAACAAATCCCAATGGATGCTGTGAAGTCCCGCCCTACATGACTTCATACTGTATTTCTTTTTCACTCAGAAATATGTTTTAAAGGGATAGTTCACCCAAATCAAATATTCTGTTTTTATTTACTCACACTCATATCACACCAAACCTGTATGATTTTCTTCTACGGAACACAAAAATAATTTTGTTTCTTATTTTTTATGCAATGAAAGTCAATAAATTTCACAGAATTTCATTGTTTAGGCAATATACAGAGGACACATTGTTTAAAACCTTACCTTCTTGATGTTCCTTAGAAGAAAAAGTCATACAGGTTTGGGACAACCATGAGTAAATAATGACAGAATTTTCATTTTTGGATAAACACTCATTATAATTTCATTGCAGACGTTATGAATCCAATTGTTTTGTTTTGTTTTTTTAATGCCAATAGATCTGATCAGGGCCGCATTAAGACTGCACTGGGCCCCGGGGCTATGACTTCCTGATTACTCTAGAACAAAGTGAAGAGAGGTGAATGCAGACATACTGGGCAGCGATCACCTGATAGATACTGCGCATATCGTTCGAAAGTCAAATATAGAATAAACGCATTTGATTGGTAAACCAAATTCAGACTTTACGTTTCAATTTCCAAATGGTAATGCATGGAATTTACGGGAAAGCTCAACTAAATAACAGCGCTAATAAATGGGGGGCGTGGTGGCTTTGGCGATCGGCGCTCCAGTCAATCTACTCCACAGCCAATCACGGGCCCCCTCCTTGCTCGGGCCCCGGGGCTTCAGCCCCGCCTAGCCCAATGGTTAAAACGGCCCTGGATCTGATGTAGAAGTATGTAGCAAACCGTTATCTAAGTAACCTAAAAACTTCACCAGTTTTCAGCATGGCAAAGATCAGAGCTTTCGCCCATTTCGGTATTAATAGAATTGTGCTATTCTTTGAATGAATTTGACATTCGGCAGTTCTCCGGTACCATACAGTGCAAAAGGAAAAAGCACACAAGCTTTAGAAACGTTGTTGCTTCCCTCCACCCTCTTTCCCCCTCTTTCTGCCCATCACAGACAGACCAATAACACAATGTACACAAGAAATCTGAGAGAGAGCCATCACTGACAAACAAAGAGATAAACGAGGTTTCTCTCTCTCAATATGCAGTCCCTGCTTATTTATTCAGTAAAGGCTAAGACAACAGACGCACTGCAAAGGGCAGCCATGCCTCATCACATGTCAAAGGCACAGTGACATGCAGCGAAATAAACACTACTATCTGTGATGAAATGCTGAATGCTCTTTTATTTATTAAAAAAAAAAAAGATGCGCTGCTTTTTTTTGTGTGTGTGTGTAAGGCTTCCTTTTCACAAATAGTTATTGATTTGGCTCATCCAGTCATTTTATTTTATTTCTTTGTATTTTAAAAGGACTCTCAACACATTTGTCAAATAATTAGTTTAAAAATTAAAAATTAAATAAATAAACTGAACTAAATAAATCAAAAATCACTGCATTTCACAAAATTCACACCAGAATTGTTTCAGGATGTACGCAGTGAATGTATCCCCCTCTTCCAAAAGACAAGCTTATTTTTGATGCAGTAGCTTCAGAGGGCTTCTGGATCAACTACATTGTAAATAACCAAATATCAAATTTCTTTCTTTTTTTTTTCTTTTTTGTAAAACATGAACCAAATGGTTCAGATGGTTGATAGTAGGAGTGCACTTTCAATTCTGCACTGATGTCAGTGAATTATTTTCTTTTCTTTTTTCTGTTCAATATTTTACATATCAAAGATGTTTTTGATAAGAGTGGTCAAATAGCAAATTACCACAGTTCTAGTCCTTATAACAATTACATACATGTCACATTTTCAGAGAACTTATGGTTACCATGGTAAATTTAAAGCACATATGTAAACATCTAATTATGTTTTACAGAAATTGTCATATATTTTTTGTATGCTAATAAGCTTTCGTACAGATATATTTTTATACATCTGTTTTTATACTGTTAGGTGAGCACAGGTTTCTCCCACATACACATTTCCCAGGTTTAAAGGGGTCATATGATGCGATTTCAAGTTTTCCTTTCTCTTTGGAGTGTTACAAGCTGTTCGTGAATAGATAAGATCCCTAAAGTTGCAAAGACTAAAGTCTCAAACCCAAAGAGATATTCTTTATAAAAGTTAAGACTTGACCACGCCCTCCTAAAACACCTTGTTTAAACACGCCCCCCACGTCTACTGTGTGGTAAGATTTGCATAACACCGCCCAAATGTTCACGCAAAGAAAGAAGGCATAACTTTGATTCTAACTGTAGTATTGTTGCTGCCGCCGCCATGTCGTGGAGACACTGTGTGTTTCGTTGTGAAAGCGAAACTACTTAGTTTGGTCTTCCAAAAGAGAACACGACTAGAAATCAGTGGTTAAGTTGTATTTACAACACTGTTCCAGAACAGTT
>NW_015539895.1:1017470-1023243 GCF_001515605.1 Sinocyclocheilus anshuiensis | reverse complement strand
CTACGTCACTGTGTGGGAAGATTTGCATAACACCGCCCAAATGTTCATGCAAAGAAAGAAGGTGTAACTTTGATTTTACGGAGGACGAGGACTATTTCCTGGGAGAGTAGGCTAGCCTATAATGCCGGTGTTCTGACAAATAATGCTGACTCACAGCCTGTAAGTACACTTTCATATTTAAAGGATTTGCCACTGATGATTCAAACGCGAGTTTTGAACAGTGTAGAGTAGCGCTTGTTGTTTTTCGTTTCTCCGATCACAAATGCAGACATGGTTTTATGTTTACGCGGCGCGATGCAACGCAACTCGTAAAAAGTCATTATAATCAGCAATTATGTCCCCACTGGATGCAACAAATGCCTCGTTTGTAATGGGTTTTATTGGTTTTGTCTCGTCGCACCGGGACACGGCATAACAATATGGTAAGGGGCTTAACATTTCCATCACACGTTTGAGGAATTCGGCCAATCAAGATCGATGAGCTTTGTAAAAATCGACACGTTTCAGAAAGGTGGGGCATAGAGGAGAAACAATAATGTACAGTGTGTGGAAAATAATGTTTTTTTTTTTACCTTAAACCGCATAAACACAGTTCATTACACCAGATACACAAAATAATGGTTTTTTTTAGAAACGTCATATGACCCCTTTAACAAATCCCTTTTTGTAATCTTTCATTAACATGTACTTTTTATTTACATGATGTGTGTCATTACAGAATGACAAATTTAAATGTAAACTTTATGGATATCTCAGCTGTTAGGAGCTTGTGATAATAATTCTGAGAATACAACAAAAAAAAGTTTGGTCTATTTTTAATTTAAAAAAAGAAAGAAAATTGTGTACTAAGTCCAACTGAACCACAAAGTGCAAATAAATATGAATGTATAGGCTTTTCCCCTATAGCTATCCATTAAAGGGTTAAATTGTTTATATATTACACTAGAAAACAAAATAAAAAAAAATTTACTCAGAGTGCTATAAGAGAAGCTTCATCCAGTGATTGTCCACAGTAAAATCTTTTATTTAGTTTGAACAGTGGAATGGTAAATAGTGTTAAGTGATATAAATTCAGTAAAGGTATTAGGTTGGACAGGTCTTCCTTACAGCACAAAGCATTACAGGATGATATGAAATGATTTTAATGGAACACAAATGTGATGGCAGTTTGTTTACTTGCTGAGTTCATTTATGTGCGCGCGCTTTATGTGGCCCCGAGTCCATAATAATAAATTATAAGGACAATTCAGTTTCACGCAAGAGAAAAAAATGGAAAGATTCCTCCACCCCCGTTAAAAATGAATGTGTGATTTAGGATTGGCTCCCGCCCCGCATCTCTTCGCCTCGGCTATTCAGATGCTCAATTAAACAGACGGTGCGCCCGGACTCCTCTGACAGCGAATGGAAAATCAGACCCGTTTCAACTTCCCTACGTCCAGTCACCAACTCTAGCATCTCTTGCCCGTGAGTGTGTTTATTTACAAACGCGAGAAACGGACTGAATAGAGTTTCGTGCATATTTACAAGGGCTTTACTCAAATCATCAAGGACAAAACAGACGCGCGCTGTGTTTTCTCTCACCCCCGGGACGCTCGTGCGCAAACATCCACATTTGCTTGTAGCCGGTATTCTGCCGCGTTTGCGCACACTCCGTTGGCTGCTTCAAGGCTTCGTTACAGCAACCGATCCTGCTAAAGCAATCTTTAAAAACCCGCGAACCTCGGCGGACAGGACAGGACGAGCGGACGCAAACACGATGCAGCATCCCTTGACGGGCGGAACGTGCGTCGCCCTGCCGAACGTGGACATGTGTCCGCAGCTCTCCTGTGCCTTGACTTTCATGTACTTACAGCGGGTGAGTGAGCGAGCGCGCGCACGTGCGCCGACGTTCCTCTCCGAACCCGCGAAATCCAGTGCGAATATGCGAAACGCGGTTTGTGGCAAGCCGATTTAACATGTATTCCTTAGAACCTATTGCTAGTACCTTTTATTAGTAATTAGTATTTTATTAGTAAGTGATAGTGACCATTATGTTTTTCAGTTTGACTAGTAACTGTTCATTAGATGCTTGCACTTTTTCTGTTAAGCTAGTCGCTAGTAATTCATTAGGCGCTAGCTAGTTACCTTCTCATTAAGTAGTATATATACCAGGCACGGGTACTATTTATTAGAAACTAGTATATTTCAGTTGTGACTAGCAAGTTTAATTGAACTTTAAAGTAGCTGTTTTGGCTAGTCATTAGGGAAGACATGTGAAAAAGCAACTGACTGTTGAGGTAAGTTATTTTAGCCATAGCATTTGGGATAGTTTCTTGTAATCAGGTGCTAGTAACTAAAAAGACTAGTAAATCTGGAATACATACAAGTCACTATTAGTGACAGTATAGAATCCAATGAATTTGTGAACCTGTGAAACTTAAAAAGTTAGTAGTCACTGTTGGATTACTTTATGCTAATTAAATACACGGGTACTAGTAACATGAAAAATAGATACTAGTTATTAAGGAATAAATGTTCAAGCGGCTTGCCACAAATGGTGTGTGTGAGTGTGAGTGTGGGTGTGCGACCAAGTGAAAGTGGAACACAGATGAAAGTGGACAGTGTGGTTAGAGAGGGATTTTGTCTGCTTGTGTGACTGCGTGTTGGCGTTCTGGTCATGCATCTTTTGTGAATCATCTGTGGCTATTTAAGTTTGTGTATGATCTATTTAAATAAATAAGCTGCCATGTCATCTGTTTTGAATAAACCTTAAAAGTAGTCTATATATAACCATGCATCCTAATGTTGTTTAAAAGAGTGTGAGCTGATTTTCCACTTCTTAGGAGAGGTAAAACACTTCATGTGGTTTTACTGTGTGATAAACAATTCTGCTGACTCTTATGACTTTGCTACATGATATCCTCATGTGCTCAGCATATTGTGTGTGCATGTGTCTGTTTAATGCATTTTGTTTGCTTTAATTCTCATTATTTTGATGTGTGTGTTTTTATTTTTGTAATTACTTATTAGATCATATTTAAATCTCTTTTATGATTAACTTGGACCATATTGCATATCGTTTTAAAAAACATTTTTAATTTAGAGTCTAAAATGATTTTAATTTATTAATAATGTGCTAGACTGCACCCTTGGGCGTCTTTTCATCCCCTGATTATCTGATACACTTGATTGTCATCAGTGCCTTTTCCAAACAGTGAGTCGGAATCTAGAGTGATGACAATTCAAGGGGATTTATCAAATCAAAAGTTAATCTATGGTATTGAGCAGTCATCAGATCCTATGTGCCAGTGCATGTCTCTCTCCAGACTGGACTGAGATCAGTGATCTCATTTAACTTTCATCTGTCCCACCGAGCCACCATTAACCTTCAGTGACACCTGTAACCTTTGTCTTATCCAATAGAAATTGCATTCCATGTCAGTTTAATTGCAAATACAAAAAAAAAAAAAATTCTAACAAAGAGCCAGTTTTTTTTTCTCTAATGAAGCCAGAATATATCAGTCATTCATTTCTATGGAAGAACAGATGCTATTTTTACTGTATGATACTACAGTGCCAGGTTGCATGAAGTGAAGATTAACTGTCATTTTAATAACGTTTCTTATCATGAAAGTTGCTTTGTTTTTATATATCAGTAATTTTGTATTGCTTTAATTTTATTTAAATTTTAAATTTTTTTAAAGTCTGAATTTGTATTTTGCAAAATCTTTTTTCTTTTCTTTTAGCTGGGATTGGTGTTCTAAGATCATTGTGACATAGAGGTTGATTTATTTGATTTTTATTTGTCTGTTTCTCAAATATTTATGTGCCTGCACAAGCATTTCTGTTTTTTCCGTGTGTGAGTGTGTGTGCGCGTTCACGTGTGCTGAGTGAACTGGGAATCTGGGTCTTTGAGACTATTTATAGCTGAGATGTGAGACATTTTGAATGCATCTCACTGCAGCTGGGGTCTCATTCAGGACTAGGCACAGACGACGCAACAATGCTTTATTTTTTTCTCGATTTGCTTTCTTTACATGTGGGTCACGTGGCATGTGGAACGATGTTGTCTAGGAATAGCTTATGTTTTATTGTGTATCAGCTGGGCCTGTAAGTTTGAGTTGATATGGATTGTTTGCATCCATTAGCAGAATTATTTTCATCAACGCAAGTAATTACTTTACAGGAGCGTCTCTCAGCGAAAGCTTCATGTCAAACAGAGATGTTTAATTATTTGCTTCTATTAAAAGTCCCAGCAGTCAGTGCATATATAGCATATGTTATCCCTATATATATATATATGTATGTGTGTGTGTGTGTGTGTGTGTGTGTGCGCGCACGCTTTTCCCAGCACATTTTACTAACGCTGTTTGTCTGCGTTCCCCCTCAGGACTAGGGCGTTTTGTACAGTGCTTGTGTCAGTAGCGGGGCAGGTTTAAGCAGCTGCCAGATAGACCTCACCTGACCCTTAAAGCCGGGGGCGTCCTGCACCCACTCCTATCTCCCTCCTGCCGCAGGACCCCAGCCTGACCTGGAGTGGGCGGTGTGGGAGGTGTGGTCCCCTGGTCTTCACGGCTAAAATCAATCTGGCCCAAAGTCACAAGGCTCTTGCTTTCTTTCAGCAGATCTTTTACGGCCCCCATTTCACTCCTCTCTCTCTTTGCTGCGCCCATCTGTGCTGACTCTGCGTAACTTCTCCTCTCTCTTTCCTTTCCATTACATCTGCTCAGTGCTGTTCATTTAAGTACCCAGCGCACCCATACACCATCACGCCTCTTGGACACTTCTGCTTTTCACTGTTTCTTTCTCAAAAGGCTCATGCATCAAAGTAATAAAAATAAAAACCATGATTCAGACCAGGTGACATTTTGTAGTAGTGTATTTTTGTGTAGTATGACTAAAAACACATTGGGGCTAGTTTTGGGGCTGGTCTATCGATATAATTTAAAGCGTGTGTGTGTGTGTGTGTGTGTGTGTGTGTGTGTGTGTGTGTGTGTGTGTGTGTGTGCGCGTGCGCATGCGCGTGTGCGTGTGCACAAATACTAGATATTTATGCAGCATAATACATTTTTTACTGTACATTTAACTGTAATTAGGTACAGTACTGTTAGAGAGTTGGAATGCTATGCTAAATACTATAAATAAATGCAATAAATGGTATACCAAATTAAAATACCCTTTTAAAATTTAAATATAGTTTTAAATTAATCATAAATTAATTTTATTATGATGGAAATGTGTTTTATAACCTTATATTATTTGAAAGACTACACGGAATGTTTGTAGTTTTCAAATTCATTACTGATTTTTAAAAAAGTCAACTGTAGGGCTCTTTAAACTGCACTGTCCATTCTACTTTTGTCTTTTACTATAAACACAAAAACAGAGAAAATACAACCAACCTATCTGAACTTTGTCATTTTTTAGTGGTGTCTATTATTTAGCCAGTGACAGAAAAACTTACAGGGGTCATATCTTACATATCTGTAAGAATAGACTGATAGTACAAGTCTGGCTCTGATAACTATCTTCATTTTTTTTAGTCAATAATCGATAAATTGCCAATATCATTCCATTCAATATTAAAAATAAAACACTTAAAAAAAAAAAAAAAACGGATTACCTGTAACAGAACCTTAGATATGCTCATATATTCATGAAACATTTATGAAAAACTTACAGTCATGATGTTTTATGTGTCAAATACCCTTTCAAAAGCAAGTCTTGTGTCAATCTAAAAAGTGCTGCTTTATTTCTCTAATGGCTCTTTTTAATGGAGGGGGGGGGGGGGGGT
>NW_015539895.1:1015524-1017141 GCF_001515605.1 Sinocyclocheilus anshuiensis | reverse complement strand
AGGGGGGGGGGGGGGGGTTTCTCATCAAAAGAGTAGTGTTCAGATTTTATTTAAATTTAGCCGTTCGCCAAATCAAATTATGGTTAATTTCATCATTTCATTTTTGAAATAGCATTGGAAATCAGTTGCATTTTTCCCCCAGGCAAGCATGACACAAAGTGATTGATGCTGAATTTCAAAAGTATTTTAAGTGTCAAAATAATAAATTGGAGCTCAGGCCTGAGAGTGAACCTATCCTTTCATTGTGCTGGGGAACGTTTCTGAAAGGGCAAATATGCAGAGAATGATATAAGCATGTTCAAACAAAGACAGTGAATTTAACATTTAACCTTCAATTTGAAAACCGCTCCATCATAGATGCTGTACTTTGTGTGTGTGTGTGTGTTTTTGTTTTCAGAGCTAATATGATCTCTTCAATCAAGATGCATTAAAGGCTAACCAGAAAGTTTAATTTGTATTGTTGCATGGCATTGAAATCTATATCCTTGGCTCTTTGTGTAGCGCTTCTTTTATTCCATCCACTTCCCATCTCGCAGCCCTCATGAGTCGCTGAAATGAGAGATTGGTCATGTCATCAAGTCCTGATGAGTTTTCAAACCCTTCAGTAAGCATTGACAGGCAGGTAAAGGCCAGGGCTATTGCGCTTATATTAATATGCACATTGACCCTTAATCATATGCACAAATGGCTCTGTTAAAATTTCTTGTCTCACATTCAGTTATGAATTACATAAATGATACAGTAAGCATTGACAGGCAGGTAAAGGCCAGGGCTATTGCGCTTGTCATGGGCCATGACTCTAAATGATCACATCCTTTTGTCTGCTCTGTTTGCATGCTCGTAGTGGAAGTTGGTTATTGCTTGAATGCAAACAAGAGGGTAGTGAATGTCCTAGGTCATGTGTGCATGTTGTGCACCGGTGCATGGCCCTCTGGGAGAGAGAGATAGAGCGTAAGGCAGAGGAAGAATGAGGTGGGAGATTGCTGAGGGACGAGAGGGAGAGAAAAAGAAAGAGGTGACGCGTGTATGGAAATGGGGGCGGAGACCATCTGCCGGGCCTTGCTAGGCACATGTGTTCCTGTTTGTGTGTTTGTGTGTAGAAGAGTGATTAGTCTCTCACATTCATAATATTGTCTGTTTGCTTTTGCAGCTGTTGCACAATTTACCAATCCTCTCCCTGTCCTTTTTTTGTTTGTTTGTTTTGTTTTGTTGTTTTTTTTTAATCGTGGCTGCATTGCAAATGCATTGCTCTGTTCTCTGTGAGCATTATACAGTTCAGTTGAAGCATCTTTATAGTGACAGTGGTTTTGTTTTATTTCTGGAAGGCTGTTGTGTGTGATACAGTATTTTCAGGAGGATGTTGTAATACGTGCATTTGTCAAAAAATTGTTCTGTGGTCAGCCCACATCCCTGTTGACTGATACTAAAATTTGTCCAGAGACGAAAATTGACATTTTTGGGACAGTCCGTTTATGTGTTATGTAAGGACAAAGTTATCAAAAAAAACAATAATAATATGTGCATTAGTGCAATGTCATTACTGTATGTTGTATTTAGACAGGGAGATGCTGTCACAAATTTAATGTATTTTTATTTAAAGGATTAAAAGGATTTGTA
>NW_015539895.1:1013615-1014981 GCF_001515605.1 Sinocyclocheilus anshuiensis | reverse complement strand
TATATTAATATGCACATTGACCCTTAATCATATGCACAAATGGCTCTGTTAAAATTTCTTGTCTCACATTCAGTTATGAATTACATAAATGATATAGTCTATTTTCAATTCAAAACAGCAAAACTTGACAAAAAAAACTTAAATAGCTTGCATCAATGACTGGATATTACTGGATATTGAAAGCTGTCAAATATTAAATATTACATCTTACCTCACACTCTTTCACTCTTTTCAATTTGGCCATATCCAATTATTGGGAATTGTCTCCCTCAGTGTCTATGGTAGTTAAAGCTCTGCGCTGCTCTTTTTAAAACAATAACAACAAAAAAAGATGCCATGTCATGTAGTTTAGTTTTGCCTTGAGGCTGCGGTTGTCTGTAGTAGCAGCTGGAACTACATTCACAGAACTGCTGATTGTTTTGAATTCATGTACAAGTATTTTTTCATGTAATAACAATAAATTAAGAATTTAAGAATTCATAGATAGATAGATAGATAGATAGATAGATAGTAAAGTGACTGAACACTCTAGGAAGACTGCTTAGCAATAAATAATATTCATGAGCTCCGTATTCGCCGTTTAGTGATGTCATTATCCACCCAATCTGCTAGCTGTGGTCAGCTGAAAAGTGGACAGCACGGAGGCTGTTTATTCTACATTTAGAAGCGCCTTCTACGTTTTGGCATACTCTCAAACAATAGCATCTCCACCTGGCTGTAAGACTGAAGACAGAGAGCAAGAGGGAAAGATGCGATAGACTGATTAAAGCGAGGCAGGAAAGCACCGAGAACAGAAGCAGACGGAAAAAGATTGAGCTGAAGCCCCGTAATGCACTCGCGTTCGTGTTTGTCTTCTGGCTGCCTGAAAGTAATTATCCAGCTGCTGAGCGGCCGGGCTTGAGCGATGTTTTATGAGCTTCTGTGTTTAACACATCCAAATGAACAAATGTCAGCTCCCATCGTGCTGGTTAACTCTGTCCAGCAGGGCCTTCACTCAGCTGTGACAGGCCTTGCTAAATGTGAGCGCTCCCTGCTTATGGTCAGTCAGCAGAGGCAGCGAGACCGGAGCCCGATACAGGGAGGAGGTGGAGTTGGCATGTTGAGGGCTTGCTGTAGATTACGGCCACTGTAATTGCTCTGAAATGGAGCTGCATCCCAGCCAGCAGGCAGCTCATTAGAAACAAACCCCAACATATCAAGTGAACCTCAGGGAGCTGTGGAGAAAAAAGAAAAGGCAAAGAAAAGAAAGAAAAAAAACCCTGCATCACGAGCCTCCACATCTTACAGCTGTGTCTATTCAGCTCCTACAACAGTTGTTCAGTTATTTGGATCGTCAGAAAAAACTGGGAGGTGTTTTTTTTTTTTT